>NC_041233.1:7475497-7477213 GCF_002837175.3 Physeter macrocephalus | reverse complement strand
AACAACGAATCATCCCAAATTGAGGAGGTGGAATTTGGGAGCAACGATATACATATATATATATTTTTCCCTTTTTCTCTTTTTGTGAGTGTGTACATGTATGCTTCTGTGTGATTTTGTCTATATGGATTTGCTTTTACCATTTGTCCTAGGGTTCTGTCCGTCCATTTTTTTTCGGTTTTTTTTTTTAGTATAGTTTTCAGCACTTGTTATCATTTGTAGATTTGTGTTTTGGTTTGGTTGTTCTTTCTTTCTCTTTTAATTACTTAAAAATTTTTTTTTCATACTTTGTTTTTTATTTTAAAAACTTTTTTAGTTTAGTTCAGTTTATCTTTTTCTTTCGTTCTTTCTTTTTTTCTCCCTTTTATTCTGAGCTGCATGGATGACAGGCACCTGTGGCTCCAGCCAGGCATCAGAGCTGTGGCTCTGAGGTGGGAGAGCCAAGTTCAGGACATTGGTCCACAAGAGACCTCCCAGTTCCACGTAATATCCAATGGTGAAAATCTCCCAGAGATCTACATCTCAACACCAAGATCCAGCTCCACTCAACGACCAGCAAGCTACACTGCTGGACACCCTATGCCAAACAACTAGCAAGACAGGAACACAACTGCACCCATTAGCACAGAGGCTGCCTAAAATCATAGTTAAGGTGACAGACACCCCAATACATACCGGACGTGGACCTACCCACCAGAAAGACAAGATACAGCCTCATCCCCCAGAACACAGGCATTAGTCCCCTCTATAAGGAAGCCTACACAACCCATTGAACAAACCTTAGCCACTGGGGCAGACACCAAAAACAACGGGAAATACGAACCTGCAGTCTCTGAAAGAGAGACGCCAAATACAGTAAGTTAAGCAAAATGAGAAAACAAAGAAACACACAGCAGATGAAGGAGCAAGGTAAAAACCCACCAGACCTAACAAATGAAGAGGAAATAGGCAGTCTACCTGAAAAAGAATTCAGAGTAATGATAGTAAAGATGAACGAAAATCTTGGAAACTGAATGGAGAAAACACAAGAAACGTTTAACAAGGACCTAGGAGAACTAAACAGTAAACAAAAAATCATGAACAACACAATAAATGAAATTAAAAATTCTCTAGAAGGGATCAATAGCAGAATAACTGATGCAGAAGAATGGATAAGTGACCTGGAAGATAAAATAGTGGAAATAACTATGGCAGAGCAGAATAAAGAAAAAAGAATGAAAAGAATTGAGGACAGTCTCAGAGACGTCTGGGACAACATTAAAAGCACCAATATTCGAATTATAAGGGTCCCAGAAGAAGAAGAGAAAAAGAAAGGGACTGAGAAAATATTTTAAGAGATTGTAGTTGAAAACTTCCCTAATGTGGGAAAGGAAATAGTTAATCAAGTCCAGGAAGCACAGAGAGTCCCATATAATAAATAAATAAATAATAAATATCTCCTTGGATAAATCCAGGGAGAAACACACCAAGACACATATTAATCAAACTATCAAAAATTAAATACAAGAAAAAATATTAAAAGCAAAAAGGGACAAACAACAAATAACATACAAGGGAATCCCCATAAGGTTAACAGCTGATCTTTCAGCAGAAACTCTGCAAGCCAGGAGGGAGTGGCAGGACATATTTAACGCGAAGAAAGGGAAAAATCTACAACCAAGATTACTCTACGCAGCAAGGATCTCATTCAGATATGACAGAGAAATTAAAACCTTT
>NC_041233.1:7473392-7474581 GCF_002837175.3 Physeter macrocephalus | reverse complement strand
AAAAAAATGAAGGAAATGATAGCAAAGATCAATAAAACTAAAAGCTGGTTCTTTGAGAAGATAAACAAAATTGATAACCATTAGCCAGACTCATCAAGAAAAAAAGGGAGAAGACTCAAATCAACAGAATTAGAAATGAAAAAGGAGAAGTAACAATTGACATTGCAGAAATACAAAGGATCATGAGAGATTACTACACGCAACTATATGCCAGTAATTTGGACAACCTGGAAGAAATGGACAAATTCTTAGAAAAACACAACCTTCTGAGACTGAAGCAGGAAGAAAAAGAAAATATGAACACACCAATCACAACCACTGAAACTGAAACGGTGATTAAAAATCTTCCAACACACAAAAGCCCAGGACCAGATGGCTTCACAGGCGAATGCTACCAAGCATTTACAGAAGAGCTAACACCTATCCTTCTCAAACTCTTCCAAAACATAACAGAGGGAGGAGCACTCCCAAACTCATTCTACGAGGCACTTTCCTCAACATAATAAAGGCCATATATGACAAACCCACAGCCAACATCATTCTCAATGGTGAAAAACTGAAAGCATTTCCTCTAAGATCAGGAAAAAGACAAGGATGTCCACTCTCACGACTATTATTTAACATAGTTTTGGAAGACTTAGCCATGGCAATCAGAAGAAAAAGAAAGAAAAGGAATCCAAATCGGAAAAGAAGATGTAAAGCTCTCACTGTTTGCAGATGACGTGGTACTATACATAGAGAATCCTAAAGATGCCACCAGAAAACTACTAGAGCTAATGAATGAATTTGGTAAAGGAGCAAGATACAAAATTAATGCACAGAAATCTCTTGCATTCCTATACACTAATGATGAAAAATCTGAAAGTGAAGTTAAGAAGACACTCCCATTTACCATTGCAAGAAAAAGGATAAAATACCTAGGAATACACCTACCTAAGGAGACAAAAGACCTGTATGCAGAAAATTATAAGACACTGATGAAAGAAATTAAAGATGATACAATTAGATGGAGAGATATACCATGTTCCTGGATTGGAAGAATCAACACTGTGAAAATGACTATCCTACTCAAAGCAATCTCCAGATTTAATGCAATCCCTATCAAACTACCACTGGCATTTTTCACAGAACTACAACAAAATATTTCACAATTAGTATGGAAACACAAAAGACCCCGAATAGCCAAAGC
>NC_041233.1:7430137-7472175 GCF_002837175.3 Physeter macrocephalus | reverse complement strand
TCAGCTCGGTGCTTTGTGACCACCTAGAGGGGTGGGATAGGGAGGGTGGGAGGGAGGGAGAAGCAAGAGGAAAGAGATATGGGGATATATGTATATGTATAACTGATTCAGTTTTTTATAAAGCAGAAACTAATACACCATTGTAAAGCAATTATACTCCAATAAAAATGTTAAGAAAAAAAAGAGGATAAGCATGTTTTGTACAAAAGATACGGCATATCAAAATGCTACAAGCTGAAAGTGAGAAAGCTAAAGTCGAGGTATTTATAGGAGGATAAGAAAACGGGAGGGGAAAACAAGGCAAAATTGTCTCATCCTAATAGACAGAGGTCTACAGAGAAAAAAACATAGCCAATTTCCTCCTCTAAAGTCAGGGAAAAAGAGTATGTGGAAAGGATAAACTGTATAAGTGAACACGGTAATTTTCTTAAGAGTATGTATACAATACTCTCTCGACTCCAGATGCTTATGCATCTCTTTCTCTCGCATTAATGTCCTTTCTTTTATCCCCACATGTCCAAATCCTGTCAATCTTTTAACTCACATGACTTCAAATCCTTCCCTGATCCCCACGGCTGGAAGTAATCTCATCCTAAACACCCGAATCACTTCATTTATAAATATTTTATGATAACTGAATTTTTTAGGGGAAGAGAAAGGAACTATCATTTATATATTTGTGACCTTCTATGACAGATACTTTAAAAGCATTAACCCTTTCATTCTCACAGGGTGTTTTCTATTTCCATTTCATACATGAAGAAATCAAAGGTCAGCCCTTGGTCTCTACGGCTCCAGGTCCCTTTCACAATACTCCATTGTGCTATCCATGTTATTATACTGATTTAAGTATTATATTATATACTTGTATCAGTATAATATGATATATTGATTTAAGTATTTCACACAACGCATATTTACTAAAGATTTACTCTGACCGCTATGCTGGGACTACAGAGGGGTCCTTTCCATGCCTTCAGGATCACCATTTAGCGTGGAAGTAAGTAGGCAACTGCAATTTAACAACCCAGAGAATAATAATTAGCTGAAAATTAACAGGAAATTTGGCGTTTTTTAATTAAGCGTCAGCATGGGGAATTCTGAGTCAAGAAAGTCAAACAGGTCTTTAAGACTTCTCAGATTCTTTCATGTAAAATCTCCAGGAGGTGAATATAAGTATTTCCCAGACTTTTTTGTTTTTTTATTGTAGTTAAAATATAGTCAGCATAAAATTTACCATTTTAACCATTTGTCAGTGGACAGTTCAGGGACCTTAAGTACATTCACAATGTACAACCATCCCTGCTATCCATTCCAGAACTTTCTGACCATAGGTTTTGTGGAGAATACTATTACCAGTGTGGCCCTGCATCGGCAGGTGAACTCTCAACCACTGCGCCACCAGGGAAGCCCCAAAGAATACCTTTTAAAAACTGTGTGACATGGTGTCAGGGCTATGGCAGGGGATACACAGGATGCTGTGAGAACACAGGACCCAAGGGCAGGTCTTTCCAACACAGAAAGGCCTAAATGTCTAACCAGACACCTGCAGGGCAAGAGTTAGCCAGAAATGATAGACGTGAGCAGCAATTTAACCAGACGTGGCTGGTTAAATGTCAAGGAGACAAGGAGACCGGCCAAGGAGAAGACAACTTTATGCCTGTGTTACTTTCCTCAATGCTGCAGTGATGGTAAACTTTTATAACTCCTGGAGGCTCAGAATTCAACGTCTGTTCTCAGGGGGAAGGAGTAGCCCCAGTACCAACCATTTGCATTCATCCGAATCAGATCTACAACTTCATGAAAGATCATTAAATAGCTGGCCATGCATATATCACCAAAGCATTTAGAAATGAACCACAGGAACATTTAGGTGAACATTTACATTGTAAGTAAAAATTTAATAAACTTTCTTCCAATACAGCAGTAGAAATATCTACCTTCAGTTTCAGATCAAGCCATTTACGCTTTCCCTTAAACAAAATTCTGAAATCAAACCGAATGTCCCTTTCTGTAGTTTAATATACCACCGTCTAATAATGGTTGTTAGTTTCTTTAATGTGTTCATTTCCTTCACTTCCCCTGTTTTATTCGGGCAATTTAATTTGAGAGAATGAGACCAGTGTCGCCAAAGTAAATCCCAAAAGATGTAAAGACACTGAGACTTGAAATGCCAACTGCCTCCCCAACCCGCCACGACACCTGAGACTTCGTAAAAGCAGTAGAAAAGTCTGAACAGTGATGAAGTATTCTTTCCCTCTCGGTAACAGAGCACTCTTCATCTTTATTACTGCCAAGAATGGTAGCTTGCTATTAAGGGACTTACAAAAATATGGAAAAACTCCAAGTTCATTCTTAAAACCAATAGGAAGAAAGTATGGGAAAACATATACAAGCATAGTATACTTTAAACCATGTGCGTTATGTACACTGAAGTGTATAAAACCTCTTGACAGAGAAAGAAGGTCCAAATCCACACAGGTCATTACTAAATTCTTCCATCTGAACTCTACATTGTTTTCAGAAAACTGGGTAAGCAGTTTTGGAGCATTTCATTGGCCAATAAAAAACTGCAAATAAACGTAGAATCTAAAAAAAGTTTAATAAAAAAATTTTTTAAATAAGCTCACAGACACAGAGAACAGAGGCAGGAGGCTATAATGTACAGCATGGTGAGTACAGTTAATAACACTATATTGCTAACTGAAAGTCGATGAGAGAGTAGATCTTAAAAGTTCTCAGCACATGAAAAAAAAATCCGGTAACTATGTGTGGTGATGGATGCTATCTAGACTTACAGTAGTGATTATTTTGCAATATATATAAATATTGAATTACATATGTTGGACACCTAAAACTATATAATGTATATTGTACACCTGAAACTAATATAATGTATGTCAATTATACCTCAACAAAAAAATTAAAATCCTAAATCCAAATAAAGAATAAAAAGGCAAATAACTTTACAGAAAGTCATACACTATATTTCCCAGTTGCAGATTCATGCTGTGCATATTAAACACTCTAAAAACTTCTGCAAAAATGAAACTTACCTATTTTTCTCTAGGGAAAAAAAGTGAAAATAAGCTGCAACTAACTTTCCTTAACCCATAGATCTTCAGCCTCACACAGGGGATAACGTCATCCATCCTGGAATAGCTGGATAACTTCATCATCGAATCACTGCAGGTCTCAGTAGATCTCAGGCTGCCCCACCAGCAACACTTTGCTCATGGATCTTCAGAAAAGCAATGAATCACTCACTCACCACAGGGTGGGGTCTCTTATTTTTATCACTGTAAAGTAACAATGAAGCAACAAACCAGCTAGGAGTGTTCAGAAATACAAAGCTAAATTGAGGAGAAGATCAGAATCTTATTTGCATACAAAACTGCAGAATTCACAATCTACAATTCCTGTGCTTGCTTCCCTTCAGGGCTAAAATTGGAGGTTAGCAATGTTCTCTTGGAGCAGAAAGACAGCCTAAAGACCCTCTCTCAGGCTGCAGTTTTTATTCCTACTCCTCTTTTTAAATGGTGTTTATCTCCCCAAGGTCATCCACACATTAAATCTACTGTCCTGCAGAATGGAAATTTTTGAAAGCAGTAAGTAGCAAACAAGAAAATTTTAAAGACATAATTATTTTAATCTGGTTTTTTTTCAGAAAAACACTCTTTGCCCAGTGGTGAAACAGTATTTCTATAGTAGAAGACTACTTCTTTATTTCCAGTACAAACATAGCCTTGGGCTGTTTTAAATGAAAAATATGTAACAACTCATAGAAGCATCATCTAAATTTATGATGTTCATTTTCTACCCATAGCCTAAAAAATGGTTTTGCAGGTTGTCTGCAAACTTATTGGAAAAACTAAAAGATATTTATTGAGTTGTGGTTTATAACCTTCCAGAACCACCACCACCAAAAAAAAAAAAGGTTCTGCATACACATCCCCCTCATACCGTCTATAACTGTTCCATGCCAGCTGACTCAAGATTAATTCATTATTCAAATGTACTGCACCGGCAGACTAGAATTACTTCACGTACATATTATCACCTAATTTGAACTACTAGAATAAGGATGGGCAATAAAGGCCAGAGCTATTTAAAAATAAAAAACAAAAAAACACAGAACAATGTAGTTTCCAATTCAAGAATTCCTAGGAAAAACACTGCCCCTTTTCCTATCCCCTACCAACTTGTTCCTTTCCTCCTATATGTCCCGTCTCCCCTTACGAAGTCATCATTTACCCAACTGCCAAAGCTAGAAACATTTATCTCATTCAGAATTCATTTTTCCCTCCCCCAACATTTCTTCGATCCAATACTTCACCATCCAACTTCTGTCCATTCTTGCTCCAAATAGTCTCTCACATCTGTCTACTCTTTGCCCAGACCTTCATCTCCTATAAGAGCATCCTAATTGTTCATCCTATTTCCAGTCTCTCTACATATCACCTTTTGGAAATGCAAACGTGATCCAGCACCTACCACAATGACCATTATAAAGGTCCTTAGTAAATATCTGCTGGACCAATGGCCATGTCATGTCCTATTTCTTACAAACCTTTGCCTCCTCCCCTGCCCACCTCCATTTCCTAAAGGGCATCAATGATAAGGGCACTGCCCTGCTCCATCACCAGTCACCTTGTCATTCTCATTATTACACGCAAAAATAACAACAACAGCCAAATAACAGTGATCACACACATTGCACAAAATATCACACACCTTGAAATTTTTTTAAGTATTTATTGATACATCTTTACTTAGCAGATGAGAAAAGCAGCGGTTTATGAGGAAAGACAGAGAGACTGTAAGTAATGAAATTAGAATTTAGGTCTTTCTAACTGAACTCTACAATCCTATCGTTATCCTGCTTAAAACTTGGTTATAACAGTAAAACCATTTAATTTATTATTTCTAAATAACATGTAGAAATAATCAAAGAGCTGATTTTGAGAGGTGTCTTATGCATTACTGAAAGTCATTTTCATTAGAGTCAAAACACCGAAGTCTGGGTGGCTGCCTCTTTTAGGATAATTATTCCACTCTGTCATATCCATCATTGGAGCAGTCATATGCCCAGTTTTTAAGTAAGTAATACTGTCTTTCAGAAGAAGCACGCATTGGTCTCTGGACAGTTCTGGCAACTGCAGCATTGCATCTGAATACTAATGTCTTGATACTAAGCTTAAAATTAAAAATCAGGCAGAGTACAATTCCAATGCAAAATTCAATAGCCGTGAAAACTGTTTTCCTGACAGCACATTATTCCTAGATCTAAAATTAATCAGAAATAAAAATCAAGATGAAAATTAACCAACCCAGTCTATTTTCTCCTGTGATTCCTGTTTATTTCTTTAAATCTCACCTTCAAAACCATGACCCTCGGCTCTAAAAGAAGAGAAGTGATCAAGTAATACTAAAACCACTGAGCTAAACCCTTGCCCCTCTCATGTTAGCAAATTAGAATTCTCTTCTTCCGGAAGCATCTGGATTTAAGTAAACCCCTGACAATCAAAAGCAAAATTAAAGACTTTGAAGCCAAGATCTATGGGATTTTGTATTAATTCCTTCAGACATGAAATCCAGGAGGATTTCCAGAATCCTCCAGTTGAAAGACTCAAGAGTTTCATCCCTGCATTCTTAAATTGCCCTGCATTCTTAAATTGCCCAAATCTATTAATGAAAATCTGTAAAATGTATCAGAGGTTCAATATTTCCATTTTCTACCGGTAATGTTTTTCTTTCATAGAATAAAGGAGATGGTTGTGTAAACTATGCTGTTTAAAAAAAAGAACAAAAAAACTTTCCAACTGTTAATCCAAGAAAAGTACCTGCCTTACCTATACTCAGGGGCTTTCCACATGCTGATATTGTGGTAAGTACTGAGGATGCAAAAATGAAAGGATTGGTCCCAGCCCCTCGCAGAGGTTGGCTTTCCAAGAACCTTCCAGCCTATGACCTCGCTCCATCAAAAAAACATTGCTAATTTGAGGGGCAAGCCACACCCAGCGTTTGCAAGTTCTCAGTAGATGTTACTTCTGGACATGGTAGTAGAATAACGGTAGTAGTTCTTGTTGTAAACCAAGCCTTCAAAATTTTTACTCAACACAAAGTTCCACGAATGAGCTTTCTTGGGTGGAAAACAGGCCAACGTGTGAATCAAAATGGCAAATATCTCTTGTACTGGAAATATTGGTGTCTGGCTTCCTCACCTAAAAATTCCCTGAAGGGCACCATTTCAAGATACCATTGAGGTAGCCCAGGCTTCCTTTCACATGAAAACAAGGTAACATGATAACCAAAGGCCAGCTATGGAGTAGCTTGAATTTCCAAGTAAGTTCCTGCAGAAGCCAAAATAAAAGGTAAACCAATTCAATATATGATGGTGGTCTACAGCAGAGGTGGGGAAAACCTTCATTCCATTTCACAGGAGAATAAAAAGTCCCTCATCTCCCTGTAATGAGATCTAACAATATTATTCTGCTACTGTCTTGTACTCTTCCCCTCACAGTCAGAAAGCTGCCTAGGGTTAATCTTAAGTGAATCATTATTATTTTGTTTATGGTACTTCATCGGCAAGTATGTTTGGGAGACCTAACTGCTAAATCTCACCAAAATATCCTATAAACTATCTATATCAAGTACTACTCATATCCCCTATTCTAGCTCCTTTAAAATTTGCTTTTAATTTTCAAATACTTCAAGAACACAGACAGGCATAGAAAATAGTGTGATTGTCATGTTTCAAACAAAGTCTCCAGATCTAAAAATGTATCCTCTATCACATCTGGTAGCAATTATTGTCTTAGAAGGTTCTATCTCCCAGTAGGTTTGACCCTCTGAACACCCCCATCAACGCTTTGAACAATGCTTCCTACTTGATTTGCTCACTCTAAAGGAAGAGCCAATCCGGAAGAAGCTAAAGCTTGAAGCCAGAACTGTACACAAAAATGGAAGAACTTGAAGAATGTATAACATTTTGGGTAGGGTACTGGATTCCTCCACATTCTGAAAAATGGCAGTCCAAGACAACCTTATCTAGATCTTAAAAAGTAAGGCAATTCCAATGACAATAAAAATAACTTCTATCATTTAATACTTATTGTGTACTGGGTTCTTTATATGCATCATTTCCATCTTTGTAACAATCCTACGAAGTAGGTATAATGATCATGTTTGTATGGGGAAACGGAGGTTCGGAATGACTTGTCCAAGATCACACAGCCAGAACCAGGTTTCAAACACAAACCCAGTTGGCTTCAAAACCCATATTCTTTCCACTCTTCCATGACAGAAATGGACCATCCATTTTCCAATAAACTCCCATTTGCAATAAGCATACCAGTCGTCCACGTATACATATTTTCAATGAAAACCAATCTCCCAAAAAAAGGGAAATTAGAAAGGAGAAGCAATTTTTTAAAATTAACGATCTACTTGTCCCATTGCCCGATTATTATTAGACTCTAGACACTTCAGCCAAATCACACGTACACACCCACGTCATCTCCACTATAACCTACACGTGACCCAACACATGGTAGAGCATAGTTCAGAAGAGAACCGTCCTGTTACATCAAATTTTCAGATGACCCAACCACAGGGCTTGCTAACTATAATTAAGTCTGTCCTGAATAAAGCCAGATAGAGGTGCCATAACAAGACCAAGGTCCAGCCAAGGTGAGGAGTAGAAGTGTTTTTAAGAAAACATCGTTAGAATTGGCCAGCATCACTTGCTTGGTTATTATCCTAACAGAAGAAGCCTTTGCAATAGCTACCTACATGTCTTTGCTCTACTCAGTTAAAACTGATTCTCTGATAGCCACAAGGTTCCAGGATTCCAAACGTTCAAGTATTCAGGACATAAGGGCTATATATGCCAGATATGCCTTGAGAACAATGTCCAAGTAATTAAAAAGTGGCTCCTCTAATCGAGGAGCTTATTTTACACTATGTATTATGTGAGAGGCAACAACCTCTTAGTGAAAAGTCACTCACACTGAAATGTAAGAATGTGATTCCCCAATAAAATCTCAAAATTGCATGACTGCCCGCAGACAAATCCAAGTTGTTGAAGGTGTAAGATGGTCATCGTTTGAGCAGAAGGAAGATGGATTCATGAGGAGCTAAAATTTAAATGAAAAGATGGACGGGGCTTCCCTGGTGGCGCAGTGGTTGAGAGTCCGCCTTCCAATGCAGGGGACACGGGTTCGTGCCCCGGTCCGGGAAGATCCCACAGGCCGCGGAGCGGCTGGGCCCGAGAGCCATGGCCGCTGAGCCTGCGCGTCCGGAGCCTGTGCTCCGCAACGGGAGAGGCCGCAACAGTGAGAGGCCCGCGTACCACAAAAACAAACAAACGAACAAAAAAAGTGAAGGGCAAATTTAGATTTTAAAAGGTATTAGGTTTGATACTAAACAAATTGTATATGGGTGATTATTCTAGATTTGAAGAGGGAAAAAAACTCCAAAAGAAGGTATGTCTCCAAACTATGGTCTCTGTCTTCAAAGATTTAACAAGATCATATATCTGTTGTTTAAAACTCAGAAATTAAACTACTGGAATAGATGAAGGTACTACTTAAGATGCATTCTGGAAATAGATTAATATATTCTCCAAGTGAAAGAAAAAATTGGCACAGTGATAATTCAAAGAAGCCCAACTCCAGTGGGGCTCAGAAGTGTTTTTACTGGTGGACAGAAACTGGCAAAAAATGCATTTTAAAAGGATTTAAACTGTCTCAATTGAGGTAGTCAAGGAAAACAGCTGGCAATATGGCAAACTGCTGTAAGAAGAAATGTATCTTATAAACAGTGGGAATTGTTCACTCCAGGAATGCCAAATGCTAAGTTATCTACATATTTGAAGTGGGTTCCCAGGAGAACAATGTCAGTGTTTCTTGGAACTTTCTTAACGCATTCCTCTCCAGGTCAACTGAGCAACCTTCTTGAGGACACAAACCACACACTAAATTCACCAGCACCCCTTTCCAATCAATATTGGTGTGTTCTTTAGACAGATTACTGATAGCCTACATACCACACACCAAATTAACACATGAGATTAAAAACAGTGGAATCCATGAAGTCAGAGTTTAAATCTTACTTGGACGTCTCCCTAAAATTTCCAAACCCTGTCATCTGACACACTTTTCCACTCCTTCTAAAAAGATGGTTTTTTCAGAAAATTTCAACAATTGATTGCATTTTCATTGGACCAAAGACAACACCACATATCAAAATTGTTATCCAAATGGATGCTCATCTTTGATCCCTCTTCAGTCGTGATCTGTTAGCAGCATACCGATCTGGGCAAACTTCACCCTCACATTCTTATCCATATAGACATTCTCTGTTCACTGAGACTTACTTCCAAGCCTTCAACAGGATCTTTTTTACTCAAACACAGTGGCAGCTGGAAGAGAAAACCCCTTCCGCTTTAATAACAGATCTTGACAGTCAAACCCCCTACATTTAAAATTACAGCCGAGGCACAGAATTTCTCCCTTAAAACTTCTATTTTCAGCCTAGCAACCATCAGTTCCTAGTGTTCTTCTTCCCTTCCTCCCCTTCACTAGATGGAAAGCTGGTGTTCTCTGGTCTACTTAGAAAAACCAGTCATCAAGATTTGGGTCACTGATGTTCAGAGGTGGACCAGGTCTAGACCCAGTGTGTACACAGAGGAGGTGGAACCAAGGGCCAGAGCTTGCAGAGCTCACGCTGGTGCAGGAGGGGAAGAGGCGGACAATTAGCAAGGCAACAAACAGAGGAACAAGGTATTGTCAGACACTTAAGTGCTACAAGGAAAATCTCAAAACACGGTGCCCAGCAGTTCCACTCCTGGTACACACCAGAGAGATGCCTGCATTTGGCGCCAGGAGACAGAACCAGAACACTCATAGATTATCACAAGGCGGGATATCCACAGGCAGGAGAGTAGATAAATACGTGCTTCTAGGTACACGTAACAGAGGATTAGCTACTGGCAAAAATCCATGTGTACAGCTGCAGGCAACAACAGGCTAGTCTTAGAAATGTAACACTCTAATAAAAAAAAAAGGATACAAATGAATTTATTTACAAAAGAGAAACAGACTCACAGATCTTGAAATCAAACTTATGGTTACCAAAGGGGAAACGTGAGGGCAAGTGATAAAATAGGAGATTGGGACTGACATATACACACTACTATATATAAAATAGATAACTAACAAGGACCTACTGTATAGCACAGGGAATGCAATATTCTGCAATAACCTATATGGAAAAAGAATCTGAAAAATAATGAATATATATATGTATATATACACACAAACATATACATATATAACTGATTCACTTTGCTGTATACTTGAAACTAACACAACATTGTAAATGAACTATACTTCAATAAAAATTCAAAAAAAATGATGTAAATTTTTTTTTTTAAATTAATGCTAATTGGAAAAGGTTAGTCCCAAAGGACTAGAGTGTACCTTTTTTTTAAGTCCGAAACTAAGCAGAGCTAAACTATTGGTTTAGTTTAGAACTATTCATTAAGAAAACATGCATATGTGGTACATGCAAGGAAGTAATAAATAGAAAATTCAGGTGAGAGGGAAAATTCCTCTGGGACAGAGTCAGGGGGTTTAACAGAGGAAACCCAAGGTTCAGTTCTCAAGCTGGACTCTAGGTTCACAAGTATTTACTTTATTACTGGACTTGATAACTTAGGTATGTGTTACATACATTACTGTGTATGTATCAATTACGTTCAAAAAGCTATGAAGGAAATAACACAAGGGATAAGATGGCATCTCTAGGGCAGCTAGGACTGAACTGTGGTTTAAGGGCAAATAAAAATTAAGAATAAGAAGTTTAATTCTCACTGTTAAAAACAAGGGAAGTGATGTCCTCTTTCCCTTTTCTTCGAGTATTTACTTTGGAAAATTTGTAATTGTAGGTTCTCTCTTGCCTCTTTCGAAACATATGTAAATTATTTTAAAGCTAACTAAGGCCACTGCCAGCTTCATGACCCAGGACTGTCTTTCTCAAGGACCTAAGAACCATCTCTTTGTAATGGCAACATCTCCCGGTTTCTGTGCAGGGTAAGAGCCACACTTTGCTGGGGTGCACCGGGCTCCTAGTTGCAAAACTATCTCCTATCATAAAGACAGAAAAAAGTTCATTTTTCCTGTGTATAAACCAATTAACTAACAGTGACGGTCACCCCCAACAACCAGGTGAACTTAGGATGAACTACGTGTAATAAACGGTGCCCTCAAATTTTCTTACCTGAGGACGAGTCACTGTCTGCCTTGAGCACATGTCTATAATGGGTTGTGTCTACTTGGCTACATAAAAGGGTGAGATTTCTTTGTCTTTGCCATCTCTTAGCAGATTGCCTGTGAAGCTCATCACATTCTGGTTTCATGCTTATCCAATAATAGAACTGTTTTCTCTATTCCCTTTGTGCAGAGGGTTTCTGTGTTGAAAGAAGATTTGAGTTCATTCTATTTCCCCGACAGTGGTTGGAAAGGGGCTATTGAAATTGGGTCTTAGGTCAGATTGGAGCAGACCCAATCTGGAACAGATCCGAGGAGGAGAAGTCGTTGTGCAAGAGGATTAGTAAGGAAATGCTCCCAGGAAGCAGGTAAGGTGGTGGATAACAAAACAGGGATGGGGGGTGGGGTGGAGGAAGCCAAATAAAGGGCAGCCAACGTCCCCGATTCCACAGGGGAACTCTGGAGAGTTAAGTTCTGCCTCAGAACGGCGCTGTCTTTCACACCCACATACTGGACAGGTTACCGGGGTGCTGGTCAGCAGACAGGGACCTAAACTTGCAGGCACTGGCTGCGTAGGCAAAGCAGCTATGGTAGCTAAAGGAATCTCTTCCAAAGAAGAGCTGCAGGAGTCCACACTGGGAAGCAAAAGCCCCCCAAAACTGAGGACGGGTAAGCTTTAGAGAAAGGCAGTGAGCTGAGACACAACCGAATGAGATCACAGACACAGGCAGGTTATGGTAGCTCCTGTCAGGGAGCTTGGGTTTTATTCTAAATGCAATGAGAAGCCACTGGAAACCCGGAATGAGGTGATTTATGTTTTACGTAATGATTTCCATTTCTGAACCATCAAATCAAAACAACAAAATGATAGGGAAATGTGGGTACTTTTGTGCCTCAGCAAATTTACAAATGTCTTGTCACAGAACCAGGAGTTACTCACCCAAGACAGACCATGAATGTTCAATTTAAGCACACCAAGGAGCTACAGAACCTTCCCTCTTCAAGGAAGAAAGAATCCGGAAGACAAGTCTCGATCTGCTTGGAGCTGGCGGGTGTCTTCACCCGCAGGGAGCCAGTGAGAGGGAGAGGCAGACAGAAATCAAAGGTACCACCACCGGTCCTCATCTGCGTGGCAGAGAACTGAGAGGCGGAATGCCTAAGACATCCTCTCCCCATTCACAGCTTCCCGTGAAACAGGGAGAGCATAAAATAAAATAAACTGTCAGTAGGGAGCTCTGGGGATCAGAGCCTCTTCTGTGTGTCTGACCTTGAGCTCAGTTGCATACTAGAGAAGAGCCTTTGTATTCTATTACAAGTTAATCACTAAAGGGATATTGCCTATAAGCTTAAATTATACATAATGGCCCATCTCTGGGAACCCTGCCTCCCAGGTAATGAGCCTAAAGCTAAAATACCTTTGTTTAGCTCACAGGAAACATCCTGACCAGGCCCACCTGTGAATGACTGAGGGCAAGAAGAAATGAACACATCCCCTCCAGAGGCTGCTCAGAACCAGGAAATTAGTTCGACTTTACTCCCTCCCCTTTTAGTATAAAAGAAGCTTGAATTCTAACTCAGGCAAGATGGTTCTTTGACACAGGAGTCCCCTATCCTCTCTGTCCGCTGGCTTTCTGAATCAAGTCACTCTTGCTTATCCCAACACCTCATCTCTCGATTTACTGGCCTGTCGCGTGGCAAACAGTACAAGCCTAGACTCTGTAGCAACAGAGCAGATGAGATCGAAGACCCCAGCGTGGGAAACCCCTTTACCCCAAAGATCAGCATCCTCCTCCCAGCTGACCCACCCCCATCACAGGGCAGCAGGTACCCTAACCAGTGTGGCTGATAAGGTCCCCTTTCCTCCATGCCTCTGTGGTATACCCCAGATTACTGAGTATGTCTCTTATCCTACCACATCGGTTCCTTCCCTGGGTTCACTCCCAGAAATACTATTTAAACTCACATGAGATACCTGGAGCATGAGGCCATTTTCTTAATTCATTGTTTAGCCTCGTGTGCTCTCTTTTGAAGCAAATAGGACACTGAGACATGAAATAGTGCAAAAAATACAGCATTCCACTTTGTGTCCATGAATAAGTGTCCAACACTTGGGTTTCACACAAGTGCCAGAATAACTGTCTGACTTCACAGGAGGGTAAAGAAACAGAAGAGAAAAGGGAGCTCGGAGCCCTCAGGTGTGCACACCTCCCCTGTAGGGTGCTGGAGTCATGCTGCATGTCCGGAGACTAAGGACAGGACTCAGAGGGTCAGTCAGCGTGATGCCGGGGGTGGGGGGCGGAGGGGTCAGAAGGTATCTCCAGTGAGGAGCTTCTTAGGTAAGAATATATCTGACTGGCTTCCTTTAAGGAGGGATCTGATTGCAAATCCCACAAGTGCTCAGGAGGACTGTGGTTAACCGAAAGTTACATGACTCCTCCCCAGGATATAAAGGTTAGATTTAAGTCACTAGAGGCCACCAGGTTATCCCGTAACTAGGAGGCGGTAGGGACTCGGGGGGATGCCTCCATTTTAAACATCCCGGAGGACTGGATTAAAACAAAATTGGCTAACACAGCATTTGACAAGATTCAAGCACCATTCATAGTTTTAAAAAATTCTTGGGCTTCCCTGGTGGCGCGGTGGTTGAGAGTCCGCCTGCCGATGCAGGGGACGCGGGTTCGCGCCCCGGTCTGGGAGGATCCCACATGCCGAGGAGCGGCTGGGCCCGTGAGCCATGGCCGCTGAGCCTGCGCGTCCGGAGCCTGTGCTCCGCAACGGGAGAGGCCGCAGCAGTGAGAGGCCCGCGTACCACAAAAAAAAAAAAAAAAAAAATTCTTACCAAACAAGGAATAAGAGAATTTCCTTTACCTGACCAAAAAATTCTACCAAAACCAACAACAAACATCTTAATTAATGGTGAAACATCAGAAACTGCCACCCTTTAAAGTAAAAAAAAAAAAGATAAGGGTACTCAGCAACACTGCTGCATTCACCACGGTACTAGAAATTCTAGAAGGTACAGTCAGACAATAAAAAGAAATAAAATATGTGCAAGCTTTATTACTCAGCCATTCCTAAGTGTTGTCTGGAAGATGTTCCCACTCTGTGCACAAGGAGACATGAATAAGACTGTGCACTGCAGAATTGTTTCGTAAGAGGAAGTTTTTTAAAAGGCAACAATCTAAATGTCCATCAACGGGAGGATATTTAAAACTTGCAATCTATCTCTACAAGGGAGTGGAATGTAGCACAGGCACTCAGCATGCAGCTGCTAATAAAGAGGAGACAGACTCAGCCTAGCTCTGCATATCCAGGGGACACTGAGAGGCTGGGAAAGGTGAAGTCCTGGTATTAAAAATGATTTTATGCAGATAATCCAGAGATGATGTTCTATGGGCCAAAGTGAGCCAGCTCAGCTCTAACAGTTCAGAGCCACCTTATAATAATTAACCCACTTCCATAGGAACAAATACAGTCTAGACTCAGAAATTCTATGGGTTTCCAGAGCCTTTCTATTTAAATTAAATATATAAAGTATAATATATATATATATACCTTAAATCCAAATCCACAAAATCATCCTACAGACTTCACCAAGAAATTCCAACTACGAGGGCCTAATTTCAAACTGTTTATTTGGAAATAAGAAATTCGAACAAGACCATCTCTAACAGCGTCCTCTGTCTCCTCAAGGAGAATATAAATAAAACTGTGGGTGACTGGATTCTGCGGTGGGGTGTTTCAGACACCCTCAGATGGAACGTCAGTGTTGTACATTTTTTGAGAGGAAATTCAGGTTCACAGAGCACTGTGGAGACAAATTAATTACAAGCTAATCTGTGATAACTGGCTTAATAAATTTGCATATGCTTATTTTAAAAGTCTGCGCTATGCAATACCTCTAAAGATAAATTTAAACTGTCCCATGCAAATAATCAAGCACAAATGGCTACTCTACTTAGTTGGCACAAAAAAAAATCAATCCATCGGGGCTTCCCCCGTGGCGCAGCGGTTGAGAATCCGCCTGCCGATGCAGGGGACACGGGTTCGTGCCCCAGTCCGGGAAGATCCCACATGCCGCGGAGCGGCTGGGCCCATGAGCCATGGCCCGTGAGCCTGTGCGTCCGGAGCCTGTGCTCCGCAACGGGAGAGGCCACAACAGTGAGAGGCCCGCGTACCACAAAAAAAAAAAAAAAAAAAAAATCTGACAAAAATCAATCCATCAAGTCTTCTGGATGGAGGTAAAGAAATACATACTCGTGTGTAGCTTTACACTAAATAATAAAATATGAAAGATGAAAAACATGATCTAATCTAGTGTTTACAAATTACATTCTACAATAGTGCTTCAGGCTTCCATGAACATTTGGTTCTGATTTCTTTTTCTAGTAAATTTCAAACTTATTAAACTCTTATTAAAGAAACATACATATTCAAATATATGTTGTACTCAAGCAGTCATCAACGTTTTTATATCCAGCTTTCAAACAAACCTAACAAAACACAAACATCACCTTCTTCTCCCCGAGTCTGAACTCGTGTGCATCTCTGTACATACATTTTGAGCTGTCATATCACCAAGCACCACCTGCCAGCCAGCAAGTCCATTTGTCAAGGCCTCCTTACTTACAAACGAAGTATGATAGTATTTGTGAAATTATTTGAAACTGTTAGTACCTTTTGCTCTCATTTATAAAAAAAAAAAATGAATAGAAATATTTTGAAAACACAACAGCTAGTGATAAGTGTGACAGAGAAGGTCCCCAGGCAACAGGCATATGCCATACAATTCACATTTAAAGTGTACAAGTGACTGGTTTTTAGCACATTCACAGAGTTGTGCAACCATCACCTTTCTCTCATTTCAGAATATTTTTCCCACCCCCAAAATAAATATTGTACCTCTTAGCTGCCACCCTTCAATCTTCCCATCACCCTCAGCCCCTGGGCAGCCACAATCTATTTTCTCTCTCTCAACAGATGTGCCTATTCTAGACATTTCATATAAATGAAATCATACAACACGGGGTCTTGTGTGTCTGGCTTCTTTCACTGAGTATTGTGTTTTCAAGGTTCATCCACACTGTAGCATGGATCAGTACTTCATTCCTTTTTACCACCAAATAATACTGTATTGTGTGGATATACCACATTTTGTTTATCCATCCATTAATTGATGAATACTTGGGCTTCTTCTACTTTTTGGCTATTATGAATAATGCTGCTCTGAACATGGATACATGTTTTCATTTCCCTTGGGTATATAACTGGGAGTGGAATTGCTGGGTCATATGTTAAGTCTATGTTTAACCTTTTAGGAACTGCCAGGCTGTTTCCAAAGCTGCTTCATCACCTTACATTGTCACCAGTGTGTACAAGGGTTCCAGTTTCTTCCCATGCTTGCCAACATTTGTCTTTTTTATTCCAGTCATCCTAGTGGGTATGAAGTAGTATCTCACTGTGGTTTTGATGTGCATCTCCTTAATAATTAAGGATGCTGAGTATCTTTTCATGTGCTCACTGGCTACTTCACATTCCATTTTTATACACCTTTAAAATAAGATTACATTCAAAACAGGGAACCGCCAGATTATGAATTTTAACATACCGAATACTGCCAGTGTGCTAATGTGTTCTCATTTCTTGATTTAACTGAGTAAATTTTATAAATCTGAACTTACAATACTAATTTATTTTTTGTATGTGTTTCATAAACAACTTCATTTTAACTTAAAACAAATTTGAAAACACTAACCTAATCAAAACTCTCATCATTTATTTCCACATATAAGAAAAGAAGCCCAGAGACTCGAAATGACAAAACTAGATTGGGGTGGAGAAATAATAATAATAATAGCATCTTGTCTCCCAGACTACCTACACTTTCTAGCAGAATTAGATGAATAAGAACAACAAAATTAATTTTAAAACACCTTAGGGATATGTACATCATACAATATGCCCAGCACATAAGTGGTAAAACTAGAAAGTAAAGCAAATAAACGATTATCACAAAAGTCAGAATAGTGCTTATCCAGGAAGGGCATCACACACGAGTTTCTGTGGTGCTGACAATGTCCTATTTTGGGTAGTGATTAAACAAGCGTTCAGTTCTTAACTATTTATTATTTATTATCACTTATTATTTATTTACCTGTTTATAGCTGTTTTATAGACTTTATACTTCACAATAAAAGAAGTTAAAAATACACTTTTAGCCATGCAAACTTACCGGTAATTAAGTAAGAGATTTGGCTTTAGAAAAGAAATCGCTTAAAATCCATTCAAAGCTGACAATTAAAGACAGAAAATTATCTTCCTTTCATCCTTCATACTTATTTTGAGACCACACTGTAAATCTTAATTTATTCTGTACAAACAGATTATTGCTTTCAAACCTAACCCATTTTTCCAAGTAACCCCCCTTTGGTAGACATCATTTGTTGCCAATTTACTGAAAATTTCATGAATTGCAGGATCATAAATTCCTTGACATCTCTGTCAACTCTAAACTGAGCAAAACCCCAGGGTCACACCTGTTCTTTCTCCTCACGGAGAAATCATTAGCAGCATAAACGACATCTCACATTAGCCACTAAAAGCCTTACTATTTACACTGCTTAGCAGCCCAGAGCCTGCTCTCTAGTCAATTATTTTAGAGCTGGAACCTAACGAAAGGTCAGCCTAGCAAAACAAACAGAGGCAACAAAGTGCTAAAGACAAGGGACAGGCAGAAAGAATGCTCCCCAGCCTCACTGACTCAGACGCCTACTACCTCCTATGGGCAAAGAATCGTGCTTTAAGGAAAGTGAAATTAGTGGTTACCCGCCCCCCCCACACACACACACACATTGTTACTTGGTGATTCACGAAGCAAAGTAAAAATTTGCAAGGTCCCTAGTATAGACCATAAGCATTAAGGTTATGACCACTGGCTACCAGGATCTAAAATATTCTAGAGAGATCTAGAATATTCTACTCAGCATCCTTTTTTAACCACCAATCTATAACTTTTGATGCACTGAGAACCATAACTTTGCTTTCACATTGCAGTATATTTGAAGAGGCAAACCCTCTGTCTCCCCCCAAGGACTTCTCCCTCCCACATACAGTCTGCTCTAGAAAGATCCAATGCATTGAGCACACATCCTAAATAACCATCACTCTGCAAGATGCCAAGCCTGCCCGGGACCTGCCGGAGGAAGCGGGGTGTGCTCGTTATAAGCTACTTGGGAGTCTGACAACCCATATGGTAGGGAAAGGCAAGAGAGGGGGAAAGAGGGAAAGGTTTCATCTGGCCCTTTATCACCTGGAGCTCACAGAGGCCCACCTGACCAGCATGCCCCTTGTCACACAGCCCAGGTGACTACAGGAAACAGGTGGCAGCAGGAATAATCCAAGGTTACTGAGCACCTTACACAACTCTGCCCAGCACTAGATATTTTTCCAAGAACCTCTCGGTGTTATAGCGATACCACACTCCACATCACTTTTTCACACGGCAACTGCATTCCAGGCACGTAGCAGAGTATGGCTTCTACTTTATTACTGCATCAAATAGCATTAATTAAATTCATTTGGCAGAGCTGATGGTCTGGGTCGGGGTAGAACAGTGGTCTGTCATGGCCCCTCCAGTTATGTTAGTAAGTTAATTGTTTGCATCTCTCCTTCCCAAGAACCAGGAGGAGCACAGCGGCATGAACTGAGTGGGGCTTCTGTCGCCCACCCTCCAGCCAGGGCAGCTCCCCTGGCCCCCACAGGACCCGATGACCAAGTAGCGGGGCGGTAACAAGTCAATACGCCTGCAGGTCCCACCTCCAGGGCAGAGGCTCTGCTCTCTGTCTGCTTCATGTTGTCAACGCTGAATGCCAAGAGTGCACTCAGCTTAAGAAAGATCCTCTAGACGTAGCCACACAGGTCTAGGGTATGAAAGCAAAGGCTGTACAAAAGACAGATCCATCAAAATTAAGGACCCTCCGTAAGCCATAAATCCAAACTCAATGTAAAACAAGCAGCAAAATGAACCTGGGAGAGGCCAAGAGTGGACTTTGGAATGTGTCAGCCAGAAGAACAACAGGAAACCCTAGCTCCCCATGAAATTCTATTACAGGAACTTTTTTCTTAGTTGCCTCATGGTATTATATCACAAAGATAATTGAGAAGTGATGCTACACCATCCTTGGTTGCTGTTGCTAAGATTTCTTGAAGATACCTGAAAATAAACTAAATGTAACTCAGTAACCTTACATAAGGCATCAAGCGCATGAGTCATCCACCGCGGGGAGCTTGCATGCTAACTATGCTGCAAACAGCTTACTTGTCAACGAAAAGTGATCTAAGGTTTCTGTTTTCCGGACTCCGCCTCCACTTTTTCAGGCTCTGCTCCACTATTTCCATTTTTCCTGCCACAGTGAGACAGTGTAGTACAGTGAGCAGGGCAAAATGTTTGGAGCCAAACTACCTGGGTCTGAATCCCAGACCTGCCTCTTTCCAGCCTTATGACTCAGTGTCCCCATCTGCAGAACAGGGATGATAAAACCATCACAAAGTGTCCTGAGGACTGACCATGTTAACGAATGTGGAGTACTTACGACAGTCCCTGACACTTTCTACAGCTATTTATTAGCATATCATTATTACAGAATCAAAAATTTTGAGAGTTCTGGGCTTCTCTGGTGGCGCTAGTGGTTAAGAATCCGCCTGCCAATGCAGGGGACACGGGTTCGAGCCCTGGTCCGGGAAGATCTCACATGCCACGGAGCAACTAAGCCCGTACACCACAACTACTGAGCCCACATGCCACAGCTACTGAGCCCGCGTGCCACAGCTACTGAGCACATGCACCTAGAGCCCGTGCTCCGCAACAAGAGAAGCCACCGCAATGAGAAGCCCACGCACCACAACTAAGAGTAGCCCCCGTGCAGCAACGAAGACCCAACACAGCCAAAAATAATAAATAAATAAAATAAATTTATTTTAAAAAATTTGAGAGTTCCTTTGACCACTTGCTTTGACAGGAAGTATTAAATTCTATTTTTATACTGCTCATCTTTACACATATGATAATTAAAGAGAACCTCAGAAAAACCGGTTAAAAAATCACACAGAAGTCATCCTAGTGAGCTCGGTACACTTCAAATCCAAGAAAACATGTTTAATAGCTGCAAACAGAAACGTGGACAACCAATGGAGCATGTGCTTTCTTACCTTTCCTAACTAAAGGATGACCACCACCCACACAGCTGCTCCCCCCATTCATTCCACAAACAACTGGGGGAATGCCTACTTGCCCTGCGAGGGGTAATCCAACCCTGAACAGGCAGTATTAAAAGGCTCAAATACACACTGCTCTACACATTTTCTTCTTGTGCCTAAATTATAATAAAGGCATTCCAAGCAGGAATAGAAGACTTCTCACATTCCATAAGAGAGTTCAACCAAGCTCCTGTTTCAACTGGTCGCGAGCAAAATACTCCAGGTCATTATCAGACTAGACGAATCATTTACTACCTCCTATCCAATCTCAAGCAAGAAAAGTGGTCTGCAAAACACATTCTAAACCAATGATCTAACTCACACACTATCACGTCTGAGAAAATGGCCCAACACTTTCTTGATTTCTTCTCTTCCAGTGATCTTGCTCTCCACCAGATCTCCATCCCTCATACCCAGGGTCACTCCTCAGACCTTACTAAGTGTAACTCCTCCAGAACCTCACTTTCAAGCATCCCACTGGCATCTCTGCCAGTACTCTGTCAGCAGGACTTGTCCGACCCCTGAAATCTACAATCCCTGATCCTGCCACCAGCCCACGGTGTCCCAAGCCCATGCCCACGCCTCCAAAATCTTCACTGCCCTCATCCCCCGGCTTCAGTCCATAAGCCACGATCACATCCCGACCCGGTATATACCCTCAGTTCCCTGTCCTCCCTACCTTCCCTCTACCTGCCTGACAAAACCATCCCCACTAACAGCCCACATGGACCTGAACACCAAGTGGGACCAGAGAGAATCCTTGGATTTTTCCCCGTTCAATCTCACACCATCCTAAGCTCTTTCATTGTTCCTCTCTCCTTAGAACTCCAACATCTTCCCAATCCTTACTCTCAATGGAAGACAAGGCCTACTATTTCATTAAGAAAATAAAAGCAGTCAGAAAAATTGCACAAACTCTCACCACACTCACTCACCTAACTGCATCTGTGCCCATATTCTCTGCCTTACTTTTATATGGATGCCTGTCCTCGCTCCTGGCTATGGCCAACCCTCAGGTAGAAACAGCTATGCCTTCTTTGTCCTATTCAAGGACATTACTCTCCCCTTTCTCTCCTGCATCATCAAATGTTCTCTATCAATTAGAACCTTCACATTAGCATACCTGTATGCTTGGATTCCTCCCATCTTAAAATTCTCTTGACCCTGCTTCCCAATCCAGTTACCATCCCATGTTTCTCCTTTCCTTTAAAGCCAAATTTTTTAAGAGATGTCCATACTCAATTCTTCTCCTTCCATTTGCTTTTGTACCACTGTAATCAGAAGTTCACCCCATCACCCTACATCAAGGTCACCAATAAGCTCCACAGTGATAAACCCAATTCTCAATCACCATGTTACTTCAGGAGCAGCACTTAACCTAGATGGGAGGTGGCATGGCAAAGTGGTTAGGAGTATAGACTCTGGAGCCACACTACCTGAGTTCAAATCTTGGCTCTTCCACTTTCATCTTGGGTGACCCTGGGTGAAGCTGTTAATCTCTCATCTGTAAAATGAGGGTGATAATAATACTATCTCACAGAAACTGTTGTCAGGATGATATTAGTTATTATATGTAAAGGGCTTAGGAAAACTGGCTGGAACTATGTGACTAATTTCAGTCACATCTTCCTTGAAGGATTTTCTTCGGTAGATTTTCAGACCACCACAATCTCCTGCTTTTCCTCCAGTCCTCTGCTGAGTCCTCTTCATCTCCAGGATTCCACTCTTCATCCTGTCATCATTTTTTCCTCAGTGCTCTCCATCAAGTCTAATGCCCTACCATACATCTCTGGCCCAGACTGCTCCTCTGATCTCCAGATTCATTAATCTCATCTATATTTTCACTCAATAATATTTTTAAGCAGGTATTTTAGGACAGGCACAGGCACTATCTCCAGATTCATTAATCTCATCTATATTTTCACTCAATAATATTTTTAAGCAGGTATTTTAGGACAGGCACAGGCACTGAAGGTACAGCAGAGAGAACAGTAAAAAAAAAAAAAAAAAAAAAAACCTGCCTTCATGGAGCTATTGGATAAATTAGGGAGACAGACAGTGAGCAAAATGGATAAAACATATTATGCATTAGAAAAGGAGGATGCTTATGATATTATTCTGCTTCACATAAGGTACAGTACACTTCCCTTTTCAACCTCCTGCCCTTTGCGCTATTGCTGTCACATACTTTACTTCTACATATGCTATAAACCCCACAATAGACTGTTATTTTTCTTTAGACAACCAATTATTTTTCAAGGAGATCAAAAATTAGAGGGAAATGTCTGTTTTTATTTGCCCACATTGTTACCATTTCCAGCACTCTTCATTCCACTGTGTAAATCCAAACTTCCATCTGTTAATCGTTTTCCATCTGCCTGTTGAGCTTCGTTTAAATTTTCTTATACTCCTGGTCTGTTAGTAATGAGCTTCCTCAGCTTTTGTTTGCTTGAAAATGTCTTCATTTCATCTTCATTTTTGAAAGACATTTCATCTAGGTAAAGCATCTGGCTTGACAGGGTTTTTTTCTTTCATTACTTTAAAGTTATCACTCCACTGTCTTCTGGTTTGGACAGTTTATGAGAAGGCAGATGTTATTACCTTTATTCCTCTGTTTGTAATAGTTTTTTTTTTTTCCCCCTGGATGCTCTCAAGATTTTCTCTTCATCTTTGATTCCCAACAGTTTGACTATTATGGCCTAGGTGTATTTTCTTATGTATTTATTTTGCTTGGGGTTCTCCAAATTTCTTGGATCTGTAGGTTGCTGTCTTTCATTAATTTTGGAAAGGTCTTACCCATTATTTTTAAACATATTTTTTGCACCTTTATCTCTCTTTTCCCTCTATAAGTTCAACTGTATATGTTTGATATCTGTCCCACCTGTCTCAGATGTGCTGTTCTCTTTTGTTTCATTTTTCCATACTTTTCATTCTTTGTGCTCTAGTTTGACTTTTATCAAACCTATCTTCAAGTTCACTGGTTCTGTCCTCTAGAGTGTCCAGTCTGTTGATAAGCCCATCTGCATTAGTTATCCATTGCTGTATAATAAATCAACCCAAAATTCAATGGCTTAATGCACAGTTTCTGTGGATCAGGAATTCAAAAAACACCATACCTGATGCTTCTGGCTCAAGAGCTCTCATGAGGTTGCTATCAATATGTCATCCAAGGCTGTCATCATCTGAAGGATTGGCTAGAGCTGGAAGATATGCTTCCAAGATGACTCACTCACATAGTACCAGTTGTTGGTAGAAGACCAGAGTTCCTCTTTACATGGGCCCCTCTACAGATTGCTTTAATAGGTCTTCATCACAAGGTGGGATGGCTTCCCCCAGAACATGAGACCAAGTGGAGAGCAAGGCAGAAGCCACAATATATTTTCTGATGTCGCCTCAAAAGTTACACACTTATTTCTGCAACATTCCATTGGTAACAGATTATCCCTGGTCAGTACATGAAGACAATACACAAAGGTATGAACACTGGGAAACAGGGATTAGGGGTCACCTTGGAGGCTGCCTACCATCCTGTGAAAAAAAATTCTTCATCTCTGATACTGTGTTTGCATTTTCAGCGTTTCTAGTTGATTCATTCTCAGGGTTTCTATCTCTCTCATGAAATTCCCCATCACTATAATTTACCTTTTCCACTTAGATCCTTTAACATATTAATCATAGTTATTTTTAAAGTCCCTGTCCAATAGTTCCTATAGTTGGGCCATCTCTTTATCTGCTTCTATTGACTGTTTTACTTCTTGACAATGGGTCTTTTCCTCTCCCCTCCCCCAGCCTCTTTTGTTTCTCTTGTAATATTTTTATTGAGTGCCAAACACTCTGCTTAAAAGAACCAAACTGAATACTATTCACATCAGAAATGCACACACCTTTTCTTCTATCAGGGCCATTAGTGTAGGGAGTCAATCTAGTCTACAGTTAAACTGGGTTTGGCTTTTCTTGTTCCTGTAGTTACCTTCAATGCTCCACAGACTTCAAATTCGTCCAGTGGAGAGCTTTCAGTACCTTGTGCTTAGTGTGAGGCCTGGAGTGTCTTTTCTCAGTTTTACCTCTCCACCTTCACTTGTGGCTGTGCCAGAGGCCATGTTTCTCCATTCTTCTGCTTCTCCCCAAGTGATATGATACTCTGGCCTTTCACTTGGTAGAAGCTCGAAATGGAAACAGGAGACTTATTCATTTCTCTACTCCAGCCTCAGTCTTTTCCCTGTGTATGTGTCTCAGGGGTGGGGATTTCTCAATACTGCCTTCCCCATCTACCAGTGATAAGCTGGGCTACTTTAGATTTCTGTCTGACAGGAAAATTGTATCCAAAAATTTATTTGCATAAAAAATTTGAGGCTTATGGTGTTATCTTTTTCCAGAGAAGACTAACATCTGCTTCTGCAGATACTTGATCATAATCCAGGATCATCTTAATCTAATATCAGGTACAGAGGTGGTTTTTAGTGAGCCCTTAAGACCCTATGGTAGCCAGTCTATTTGGTCTATTTCCAGTTCATTCTTTTCCCTGTTTAGTCCTCTAGGGAACCAACCTCAAGCACAGCTGATATCCCTTTAGCAAGCTATGGATTCCAACTTTTCTCTCATACTCTGTTAAATCACTCAAAACTGCTTCTTAATATCTCAGCAATATTTTCTAGACTAAGTGAACAACCCCAGAAGATACAGCTCCAAATGTCAGGCTCATCTCTCTAGGTTTCCCAAATCATGGCCAGTACTTCTTTGCCACCTTATTAGCTATTTCATGCCTTCAAGTATGTTTTCTAAATACGTCATCCGATTTCCTTGGTTGTTCTCAGCAGAAGAGAGGGTCCAAATTACCTTGTCTACCAGTACCTGAAGCAAAAGTTTTCTAACTTAAGTTTTAATGGAATAACTCTGGCTTCTGTGTGGAAGATAAAAGCAGGGAAAGGACAAAAGCAAGAAGACCAGGGCTTCCCTGGTGGCGCAGTGGTTGCGCTTCCGCCTGCCGATGCAGGGGAACCGGGTTCGCGCCCCGGTTTGGGAGGATCCCACATGCCGCGGAGCGGCTGGGCCCGTGAGCCATGGCCGCTGAGCCTGCGCGTCCGGAGCCTGTGCTCCGCAACGGGAGAGGCCACAACAGTGTGAGGCCCGCGTACCACCAAAAAAAAAAAAAAAAAAAGCAAGAAGACCAGCTAGGATGCTACCAAAGTAATTCAGATGAGAGAAGACAGAGCCTTGGACCAAGAGGGTTGCAATGGAGGTGAGAAGTAGTCAGATAGCCAACGACCTGTTCTACATCTGCACCTGGATGTCTAAACAGTATTTCAAACTTAACAAGTCCAAATGCAATCTTTCTTTTCCCACTGAAAGCTACTATTCCTTTACTCTTCTCCACTCCAGAAAATGGTAACTCCATCCTTCAAATTGCTTAGGCCAAGAACCTTGAAGTCCTATTTAATACCTTTTTACTTGTATCTAACATCCAGTCCTGTTATCGCTATACTCAAGATATATGCCAAATCCAACCTCTTCTCCCACTGACCCTGCTACCACCCAGATGCAAGCCGCTACCAATTCTCACCTGGATTATTGCAACAGCCTCTCAATTGTTCTCTGTGGTTCTACCTGGGCCCTTCCCATTCTGACCCTCAACCCCTCTCATCCAGTCCCTTCCAGCAGCCACAGTGATCTTGCTAAAATGTAAGTCAGATCAATCACTGCTCTGCTTAAGACTTCTGATGGTTCCCATCTCACTCAGAGTAATAGTTTAAATTCACGTAGAACAGCCTAGGAGGTCCTACATAGTCTGCCCTGCTGCCCCTCTTTGATCTCAACTCCTGCTCCCCATCCCCTTATATTCACTCTGTTCCAGCTTCACTGTCCTCTCTGTTATCAGGCCAACATGCCAGGCCAGCACCTGCCTCAAGAACCTCACTCTAGTTAATTCCTCCACCTGGAAAGCCTTTCTCCCATATGGTCACCTGGCCTACTCCCTCACCTGTTCAAAGTACGTTCTCAGGGAGGCCTTTCCCCAAGGATCCTATCGAACATTTCCCTCCTCGCCTTATTTTTCTCCACAGCACGTTTTGCCATCTGACATCTGTTTTACTAGTTAACTTATTTATTCATGCCTATCTCCTCCCACCAGGATACAGGGTCCATATGAGAAGAAATTTTATTCATTGGTCTATCTCCAGCACCCTGACCAGAATCCAACAAATCAATATTTGTTGAATAAATGAATGCTGTGGTCTTTAAACTTCCATATCTTTTCTCTTGCATTCCATAAATCATCCTCTCAAAGTTTGGGGTTTGACAGAAACAAAACCAAAAAATTTACACCTAAAAACAGATATTTGGGGCTTCCCTGGTGGCGCAGTGGTTGAGAGTCCGCCTGCCGACACAGGGGACGCGGGTTCGTGCCCCAGTCCGGGAAGATCCCACATGCCGCGGAGCGGCTGGGCCCGTGAGCCGTGGCCGCTGAGCCTGCACGTCCAGAGCCTGTGCCCCGCAACGGGAGGGGCCCGCGTACCGCAAAAAAACAAACAAACAAAAAAACAGATATTTGTATGTTTTCCACCATTCTGCTATTACATTTGTCACTTATAGAAAATTTCAAGGCATGAAGTAATTAGATAGCTTTAATAGGAGCAAATTTTGAGCCTATTTCTTCTTCTCTGAGATCTACTTTTCTAAGGGATAAGACTATATATGCATCCACTCCTCCTGATGTTCAAAGCATTTTCCTTGGGTAACTCTTGATGAGCAGAACACTATATATTTGTATTTCATTAGGTGAGAACCTCATAAAATCAACAACACCAAGGCACACCTAAATATCATACCCTTGGTTTTTAACAAAGATCTCTAAAAGAAAGGGCCACATGAAAAACATTTTTGCATTAACTGAAGAACTCCTGCCAAGGACACTGTTTATATTACTCACTGTCCTTATACGAAGTCCCATGAGAAATTCCTTTAAGAATTTAAAGCCAAGAAAAACAATGTTTTCCCCCAAATAGATCAGTGCTTATGGTTAGCATATTTGCTTCCTCCTTTGCTTGATTCTGATTCAATTTTATGGACAGTAACTTATGTGAGTCCCCAATTGAGAGCTACTCCAAATTCTTTGGGAGAAAGATTGGAAATGTCAATTACTAGATACATATAGACGTACCACAACTAGGGTGGACAACTGTCCTGGTTTGCCCAGGATTGAGTGTGTTGGGACATGGAACATGCAGTGCTAAAACCTGGAAGGTCTCAGGCAGACCTGGGTAAGTTGGTCAAGCATAGCACAAGGGAAAATGGAACAACTTCCTGAGGGATTTGAAAATTCATTCCATCATTCTTTACACCTATACCAGTTCAGGTCCTCCAAGGAACTGACACCAAAACAGAAAAAGACATGCAAGCAGTTTTCTGGGGAAACACCCAGGAAGGACGGAGTTTCGGGAAACGAAGCAGGAGCAGGCAAGGAGAACATGCAGACCCAAATGCAGGTCTGACACCTGTGAAAGAGGGAGGGAAGGAAGGAGGATCCAGGGAGGAGGAGCCTCAGAGCAAGTCTTGGCAAGGCTGGTGGGGGGAGGGGAAGGGAAAGCCAAGGCTGTCAATCAGAGGAGTCCTGCACAGGCTAGAACGGCCCAGCTCTAATCCCTCCACCAGACAGTCACTGGATGGGAGCAGCCCAGGGCAAGGTGGGATGGCATGAACCCTACAGCGTACCTGAAGGTCCAACAGCTGAAGTTTTCACCAACTACTCTCTCATAGAAGGTTCTCCAGAAGGGAGAGCTAAGGGGCACCTCCATGGTTGCCACATGTTTTGTTTGTTTGTTTGGCAATACGTACTTTATTTTGTACATTAGAGAAAGTGACATTTTTAAAAGGGCTATTTTCATTTGTAAGTAACAAAGGTTTCTTCTTGCCCATGCTAAATGAAAACCAAAATAGACAGCAGAGCAAAAAGTCAAATTCCTTTCACATGTGTATTTTCCTTTTCACAAATGTGAAAAACCTTAATTTGAAAGCCTGTGTCTAAACTGACTTTTCACTCAGTTTGATCATTTTTCTAAATTAGCTTAAGGACTTTAGCATAGGGACAGAATTGCTAATACTTTTATATCACTCTGTTTCCAGTCTATAATTAAATTTTCATCTCTCCAAAACGAAAGCATTCCCATACTAGTAGATGATCTCAAAGGGTTACTCAGCTGTTGTAACTTCAATGTTAACAGAGTGAAAATCTGTTAAATCCCAAAACCTGCAACGTCTTTTGTTTTTTAAACAGCCTTTATTAAGTCATCACTTTTCTCCTCTGTGGCTGAGAGACACAGACAGCAGACTGAGCCCACAGGGCTTAGCAGTAGCATCTCTAATATAACCAGAATGGTCCAAGAATCTCTAAGTACTCATAACCAACCAAACCTCTGGGCCTGGTGGCAGCCACCTTTAAAATACCTTCCCAACATCAACCAAGTCCAACAGTGAAACTAGGATGTTCACCAGCCCAATGTCTTACAGATTCTCTGGACCCTTTATTCAAGATTCACAGTTTCTCCCCTTCCTGGCAAATACTTCTGTCTACAAATGTTAAAGTCACAGCCAGTAGAGAGAGACCTTACTTCCTATGAATTAGTTTCTACCATAGTTTTCTCTCAGTCTCAGCATTCAACACTGCTGGTTTTCGCAAAGTTAAAAATCTCCAGGTTTCCTTATGAGACTTTTAACAACTCACCTGCTGCATGAATAGAAGTCATTGAGTGACACGTGTTACCCAAAATTAGAGCTGTCAGACAACAGAAGGGAGTAGACTCAGGAGATAGTGAGTGTGGTAGGCATAGCAATGGCCCCCAAAATGCCCACGTTCTGATCCTCAGAAGCTGTGAATGTGTGACTTTCCCTGGCAAGGGGGAATTAAGGTTCCAGGTGGAATTAAGGTTGCTAATCAGCTGACCTGAAGATAAAGAAATTATCCTGGATTATCTAAGTGGACCCAAATATAATCACAAAGGTCCTTCTGAAGAGGAAGAGGCAAGCTGAAGATTTAAGAGTCAGAGTAACGGGATGCGAAAAAGACTCAACTGGCCATTGCTGGCTTTGAAGATGGACCAGGGCCAAGGAATGCAGGCAGCCTATACAAGCTGGACAAGGCTTGAAAACAGATTCTCTCCTAGAGCCTTCAGGAATGCAGCCCTGCCATCACCTTGATCTTAGCCCAGTAAGACCCATTTCAAACTACAGAATTACAGACCTGTAAGGTAACAACTTTGTGTTGTTTAAGCCACTCAATTTGTGGTCATTCATTGTAGCAGCAATAGAAACCTAAGGCAGTGAGCTCCCCGTTTTTGAAGGTAATCAAGCAGAAGCTGACTGGTCAATTGTGAGGATACCACAAAAGTGAACCCTGCACTGAAAGAGAAGTTGTAACAGGTGACCTCTACAACTCCTTCCAACTCGAACACTCCGTAAGTCAATATTTCCTCCTAATTTCCGGACATATGGTGCCTGACAGGTTTGGGGCAAGTCATCACAAATGGACCATAAGCCAGTGGCCAGACTCCAGCTTGTTTCCCGGCCGTGCACCACCACTCGCTGTAACTGCTCTCCATCTGTAAGATCCCTGCTCTCTAGAAGTATTTCACTTGACATCATTTATGCTGCAGTATGAGACGGTAACATAAAAGTTTCTCCTTGGAAGAAAGGAACAAATGCAGCATTAAAACATGTTTTGAAGCTCTGCTAGAGCAGGGCTTTAAAAATAGCGATAAAAATCAATAGAGGGGGTCTTCTTCCATCAGTATTTATAAATAATAACAGAATAGAATCAAATACAGCAGAAAATATGAGAATTCTTTCACGAGTTTTTGTTTCAGTTCTGTGTGAAGTGTGCGTGTGTGTGTGCGTGTGCTGAATCACCATGCAAAATGTTGTTCTCAGTTTGGGTCGCAGCCCCAAAAGTTTGAAAGTCACTGAACTACAGCGGATAGAAGCATACTGTTTAGTACAAAAGGCACACACCACAAACTGTGTTATATACAACTACTATAACACTGACACTTGTTCATTAAGAAACTTCAAGGAAGATATAAATGTCTTTTCATCTCAGAGTCTAGAAATTTTCGTTTAGCCCTTATATACATAAGGTTTTCACTTTTAAAAATATTTAAAGAGAAAACCTGCTAACTTTCAATAAAAAGTATTTGAGAAGGTGATAGCACATTTACAAATAGCTTAAACTTGTTTGCAATCACAGAAATCAGTACTTCTGTAATCCCTAACAAAAATCAGGCAGCAGCCCTAAAAGAAACTCAGCTAACTGCTTCTCCTATCGTTTAATTAGGATCATAGAATTTGCTGAATAAGTCTTTATTCATCCTACACATGCCATCATTTTTGTGCATGTTCCCTTTTAGCTTTCATCTTTTGAAAAGGAAAGATCATAATCCTGTTCTTTCCTTATTTAGAAACCCAATGTTCCCTGCAAATCAGCAGTTTACATGAAGGGACTTCACTGCTAAAGGGACCCTCACCTCTCACTTTCTTCCCTCCTGACTGGATCATCACCATCAGCATCCCTGACGGTCAGCTACAACCCCACGTTTCTGGCATCTAACATGAATGAACCCTAAATGCTCCACAAATCTGATGATCAGCTTTTCAGTGCCTCATTCAGGGCTCTGATGAAAATGCTGACCACCCCCCCCGCCAAATAGGCTAAGGCAGGCTTCCCCCTGGAGGGTGACCCACCAACCAGTGCTTTGAGGAAACAGCCACTGAACTCGTTTTGTCTCCACATGAATGAACCACCATCCATTATACTTTCCCCGATACTTCAGTCCTTTTTTTCCACAAGGAAACCAAGAGACTTTATCAAATACACCATGTCTGAATCCATCTATCCCATTGCTCAAACATTCTGCTCATGTTTCCCAGTGTAATGATGCTGCTTACAAAACCAACAAGGTCTCCTGCCACGCTTGTTTCAGTGAACCCGTGAAGGACTCTGGTGATTACTGACCCCCCCTTTTCACAGAACAAACATTTGATTAACAGTCCAGAATTTCATCCGAGACTAAAACCAAAAACCCCAATCTAAAGTTTGTGGGATTCAGTTCTCTGTCCTCTGCTACCTCTCCTTTTGCCGTAGCTCCTCAATGGCTAAGGACAATGGCTTGGCAATCTCCACTACAAATTCTGAAAACATCTTAGGAATTAATCTGTCCACATGAGGAAAGTTTACTTTCTCCTTACTTTTCCTGGGCTTCAAATCTCTTACAAGTTAAGTTTTTACAGCCTTCTCCTGACCAAGAGAAAACACGAGCAAAACAGGAGTTGAGCGTTTCCTCTTTCCACCTTCAGTGACTCTTAAACTGAGAGAATTTTTTAAATTTTTATTTTATATTGAAGTATAGTTGATTTACAATGTTGGGTTAGTTTCAGGTGTATAGCAAAGTGATTTGGTTATCATATACATTTATCTATTCTTTTTCAGATTCTTTTCTTTTCTAGGTTATTACAGATTATTGAGCAGAGTTCCCTGTGCTATACAGTAGGTCCTTGTTGGTTATCCGTTTTAAATACAGCAGTGTGTACATGTCAATCCCAAACTCCCAACCTATCCTTCCCCCATCAGCCTTCCCCCCGGTAACCATAAGTTGTTCTCTAAGTCTGTGAGTCTGTTTCTGTTTTTGTGGGGTTTTTTTTTAACATCTTTATTGGAGTATAACTGTTTTACAATGGTGTGTTAGTTTCTGCTTTACAACAAAGTGAATCACTTATACATATACATATGTTCCCATCTCTCTTCCCTCTTGCATCTCCCTCCCTCCCACCCTCCCTACCTGTTTCTGTTTTGTAAAGAAGTTCAACTGTATCATTTTTTGTTTTAGATTCCACGTATAAGTGATATCATATGATATCTGCCTTTCTCTGTCTGACTTACTTCACGTAGCATGATAATCTCCAGGTCCGTCCATGGGGCTGCAAATGGCATTATTTCTGAATGAAAGACTTTTTATAAAATGCCAGCCACAGTGCTTGGCTCTAAGCTGGCACTCAAAAACATGTGCTTTCTTCCTTTTCCTACTTCACCAGGAGCTAAAAAATCCCTTTTCATTTTTCTCCTTGACCTAAATACACCCCCCAAAAGATGCTGTTTGTTGCTCTGTCTGCATTTTGCAAACTGCATGAGCCTCACCACTCTGGGTTATTTATTCTTTCTGTTGCCACCCTTACAAGTCAGTACCATGTCTTCTACACACCACCTACACACATTACAGTGGTCTTACTAACTAAACATGCGCGCACGTGCGCGCACACACACACACCCCAATTTAAATCTGTAGTTGTAGGTTCTAACGGAAGAAGGAAGCTCCTCCTTTCTCTTTGCCTGCCGAACTGGCCTTCTATCTAGGAAGGTCACCTGCTTGGCTGTAGCCCACAGCATCAGGAGGGATGTGCATAGTGTGAGGGGAGAGGAAGCCACACAGAGCTCCAGGTCGCCTGGCAATCAGCGGGGCCACATACGTACCACACGGATTGTTCTCACAGCCACTCAGAACTCCATTCTGAAAAGCCCTCATCCCTCATTAGCCACTACATATTTTAGAGAGCCAAATCAGGGAAAAACAACAACTACAGCAACGGCAACAGTGATAATACAAAGCTCCACAGACCACACTCAGCTTCACAACAAACCTAAGTAAGTTCTACTATTGTTTATCTTTTACCAATGAAGAAACTGCGGCTTAAAGAGCTTCAGAGACTCACCTAAGGTCACAGAGCCACTCAGTGGAGGAGCCGGACCCAAACCAAGCTCAGACCCACCTTGACGTTGTACGCTTAGAGCCACCATTCACGAGCACTTACAAGATTCCATGCACGTGTAAAACTCTTCACATGCACTGCCTCTTGTCAGACTTATAACAACTCTGCATTTCAAAGATGAGTCAGCTACTATTTCTGACACAAATTTAAGTGGAGCTAAATAGTCCGGGGTTGTTGGAATTTAAAGTGCATTTCCCAACCCCCGTAATTCCTCAGGTACTTTTGGATGTGATGTTTAAGTAACATAATAAAAGGACTTACTACATGTCAGGCAAGGTGACAAGGGCCATAAAGAAATTACTTCCTGAATTCTCCCAATGCCCCTGTGATGAGAAAACTACTATTAAACCATTTTATAGCTGAGGAAACTTGAGGGTCAGAGAAGCTGATAAATTTGCTGAAGCATATAAAGCAAACTGGGGAGACAGGACTCAGAGACCATAAAAATAAACATTACACCGCACGGCCTCTGCTTTTAAGAACAAGTACCTGGGTGTTTGGCCTAACACATCCACTTGTGCTCTCGGAGAGAAGGTGATGCTCTGTCCTTTAATAAAACATGTTATGATAAATAACTTATCACCTGCTAGCATATGTGGTGCCAACTGAGCCCAAAATATCAATGAAAGTGACCACAGATGAGATCCAGTGAGGAGACGTGGCTCCAAGAAACAGACCTCAGGGACCCAGTGACCAGACGGAGGAAGGCAGTGCTTCACTTCAGGAACATTCTCTTTCCAGCCCTGACTTCGACCCATAAAACACAAACAGCAGAAACAGCGCCAGGCCCACGGGAGCTGGGATGGCCCATCTGACGCTGCACCTGGAGGTCTGTCTCTGGACACCTGGATCCAGTCCGTCCCGACCAGCGCCAGCGTCCAGATGCCCAGGGGGTGTATAGGGATGAGACTCAAGATGAGGGTGCAGGCCCACATGTGGTTTTAACAAGTACCCACCATCTTGGTTTGCCAGGGTGGCCAGAACAGAGGACTACAGACTGGCTGGCTTACACAACAGCAATTATTTAAGTTCTGGAGGCTAGAAGGAGTCACAGGCTTCTGAGGCCTCTCTCCTTGGTTTGTCAACGGCCCCCTTCACCCTGCGTCTTCACACGGTCTTCTCTCTCTCTCTCTGTATGTTAGTCGCCTCTTCTTACATGGACACCAGCCAGATTGGAACAGAGCCAACGCTAATGATCTCATTTTAACTTAACTGCCTCTTTTAGAGACCCAGTCTCCAAACACAGTCCCTTTCTGAGGTGTTGGGGGTTAGCACTTCAACATATGAATTTGGGGGGGGGGACACAATTCAGCCTGTAACACCCACATTGTAAACAGACTTCTTTTCAACTTGTCAGAACAATTTCATTCTAAATCCATTTTTACAATTTTTTTTCTTTTTCACATGAATTAGGTCCAAAAAATGCAGTAAACTTAGGCTCCTTTAAATACTTAACCATAACCAATTGAATAATATTGTTAATAAGTAGAAAATGAAATAATGCCACTTGCAGCAATATGGATGGACCTAGAGATTATCTTACTAAGAAAGCCAGACAAAGACAAATGTCACATCACTTATATGTGGAATCTAAAATATGACACTAATGAAGTTATCTACGAAACAGAAACAGACACAAAGACATAGAGAACAGACTTGTGGTTGCCAGGGGGAGGAGGGAAGGGATGGATTGGGAGTTTAAGATCAGCAGATACAAACTATTATATACAGGATGGATAAACAACAAGGTCCTACTGTATAGGACAAGGAACTATTTTAAATATATTTTAATAACCTATAATGAAAAAGTATATGAAAAATGTATATCTGCATCACTTTGCTGTACAGCAGTAATTAACACAACATTGTATATCAAATATACTTCGATAAAATATTTTGTTTGTTTTGTTTTGTTGGTGGGATTTATGTGACTTTTAATTCTCATTTTACTACCATTTTACAGTAAGTGTGGGGAGTAAAGATGAGGTGGAGTAAGGGAAAGGAAGACAAGTGTTCTTTCAAGTTCCTTGAACGACTGAAGCACGTGCTAGGATAAGAAAGTTCAGTAAAAGCATCATATCCTTTTCACCACAGAGCTCTTAATGGAGATGTGTGACAGAGATATAGCAACTCTTTAGATCTGGTGAAAGTGACTGCAACAGAGAATTAATACTTTTAAAAAATAAGAAGAAAGGAAAAATACTTAAAAAAATGTAATCCCTTTGACCCAACTTTCATATACACAGATTTACTTTTACTCTGAACATTTATATAAAAGGAAGTTCATCATATCATGCTTTATATTAGCAAATGTAGAAACATCCTAAATGCCCCACATTTAAAGAACTGATTAAATAAATTATGTTATGGCATCTTATACAGCCATTAAAAATCATGCAGTAGAGGAATGTTTATGTCTTAGAAAACATTCACTACATAATACTAAGTAAAAATGTGGGTTATGAACCCAAATGTATGTTCAAAATGATGTCAATTGTTAAAATAAAGAATATTCATACATAGGCATAGGGATACACGCCAAATTTATCTCAAGGAGGGTTAGGAAATATTTATTGCTTGCATTAGCATTAAAAATTTTTTTTGATAAAGAGAAAAAAAATCTTAATCTTTTCTCCTTTGAGAAAAGGCTGTGTGTTCTTCACTTGGCATCCCAAGTCTCTGAGCCTCAGTTTCCTCATCTATAAGGTAAAGATAGTGAGGCCTTCTGAAGTTAAGTATTTACAGTGTATTCAAAACATACTCTGAAAATAAGTTACATGCACACATAGACACACACACAAAGTTATTTTTAACCATGATAAAATCCACATAATATAAAATCTGCCATCTTAACCATTTCCAAGTGTACAGTTCAGCACGTGAAGGACATTCACATCGTTACACAACCAATCTCCAAGAACTCTTCATCTTGCAACACTGAAACTCTACCCATTAAACAACTCCCCAATCTCTCTTTCCTCAGCCCCTGGCAATGACCATTCTACTTTCTGCCTCTACAAATTTGACTATGGAGTAAGGATTTTTGACTAGGAGCTCCGCACTTCCACCGCAGGGGGTTCAGGTTTGATCCCTGGTCGGGGAACTAAGATCTCGAATGCCTCGTGGCCGGAAAGGAAAGGAAAGGAAAGGAAAGGAAAGAAAAGGGAGGGAGGGAGGGAGGGAGGGAGGGAGGGAGGGAGGGAGGGAGGATAACACTTTGTGTTAAGTGGAAAGGAAGGAGGGAGGAAGGGAGGAAGGGAGGAAGGGAGGGAGGGAGGGAGGATAACACTTTGTGTTAAGTGGAAAGGAAGGACTATCATCCCCCATGGCAATCATTCCCAGCCCTAGTTTCAGATGCACCTGGGAAAATCTAATTCTCAAAAAAAAAAAGTAAATAAATTTAAATCAAGTCCCATTTAAAATGTACCTACATACATGCATATTCCTCTAAGTTCTTTTGAAAAGTGAGAAGGTATTTGTGTGTTTGTTGCAAAACCACTAAGGTTGAAAATGGATTGAAACAGGGACGTACTACAGTCCCCTCTCTACCAGCTGAGCAACCCAAGGGAGAACACAGACACAGATGACAAATGTATGGCTCCCAAAGGGGAAAGGCGGAGGACGGGGGTAAACTAGGAGTTTGGGAGTAGCAGATACAAACTGCTGTATATAAAACAGATAACCAACAAAGTCCTACTGTATAGTACAGGGAACTATATTCAATATCCTGCAAAAAAAAAAAAATCATAATGGAAAACATCTGAAAAGAATATATATATATATATATACACCCTTCAGATTTACTTATATACATATAAAACTGAATCACTGTACCACACAGACTAACACAACATTGTAAATCAAGTATACTTCAAATTTTTTAAAAATGCACATTTGTTTTTGGTGGTATTTACCACAAATTTGATTTCATTTCCAAGAAGGAGAACACTTTCTTCCTCACAAGAAAGTTCTGTCACACTTTCTTTAAAAAAAATTTTAAAAAATAAAAAGGGATTATTAACACAACACTATTTTTTTTTTTAAACCACGTTGGGTACTTCTTTGTGTTGCAGTCAAGCTGAGCTAGGGGCTCTTAAGGGTTTCCAGAAATAGCCTTGTGGTGCAAGGGCTGTTCTCTGCTGTTCCCTGGGCATCTGGGGAGGGAAGAGGGGTTCTCCTCCAAGTCTGTCAAAGAACCATGCCTCCCGCAGAACAGACAGTGCCAGCCTATTCACAACAGCCAAGACATGGAAACAACCAAATGTCCATCAACAGATGAATGGATAAAGAAGATGTGGTGTGTGTGTACATACACACTACAATAGACTACTACTCAGGCATAAAAAAGAATGAAATAATGCCATTCGCAGCAACATGGAGGGACCTAGAGATTATCATACTAAGTGAAGTAAGTCAGACAGAGAGGACAAATACTATATGATACACTTATATGTGGAATCTAAAATAGGACACAGGGCTTCCCTGGTGGCACAGTGGTCAAGAGTCCGCCTGCCGATGCAGGGGACACGGGTTCGTGCCCCAGTCCGGGAAGATCCCACATGCCGCGGAGCGGCTGGGCCCATGAGCCATGGCCGCTGAGCCTGCGTGTCCGGAGCCTGTGCTCCGCAACAGGAGAGGTCACAACAGTGAGAGGCCCGCGTACCGCCAAAAAAAAATAAATAAATAAATAAAATAGGACACAGATGAACTTATCTACGAAACAGACTCACAGACATAGAGAACAGACCTGTGGTTGCCAAGGGGGAGGGGGGTGGGGGAGGGACGGATTGGGAGTCTGGGATTAGCAGATGCAAACTATTATATAGCGAATGGATAAACAACAAGGTCCTACTGTTCAGCACAAGGAACTATATTCAATATCCTGTGAAAAACCAAAATGGAAAAGAATACGAAATAGAACGTATATATACGTACAACTGAGTCACTTTGCTTGTATAGTAGAAATTAACATTGTAAATCAACTATACGTCAATAAAACAAATTTTAAAAAAAGAAAGAATGGACAGTGCCAGCAATGAAGCAGAGGGCCACCACCTCACCCGGGGCCAGCTGCAGCCCCTCAGCAGGCAGCCTTGGTGCCCACGCTGAGGAGGAGAGGGGAACAAAGTCTTCATTTCCCTTCCCTCCTGACCGCTGCCTCGCCCTCCCTCGTCTCTCTCCCCCGCTATGAACTTGGATCTCCACGTCTGGGAACCCTCCCCACGTCCCATCACTTGGTGGTGACGACCTTACTCTTTTAGTTTCCTGGATCCTCTTTATGACAACAGAGCCCTCAGTAAGATGCAGATGCATCCTCCTTACCGAGTACCTTTGCCTATGTTAATGCAAGTAAGCCTGCCAACAATGCTGGAAAGCAAATACTATTACTATTCCCATTTTACAGAGTAAGAAGCTACCAAGGCTCAGAGAGGTTGCACAACTCACCGAAGGTCATGGTGCTGGTTAGAAGGTGGTGGGCTGGGTGAGAAGCCAGGCAGTCTGGCTGTTTTCACCCTCTAGGCTAGACTGACCCTTGCCCCTATTGTTACATTTTCCTAAATTAACATTTCTCAGTGGAGTAACGTTCTATCCATCCTAGGTCTTCTTCCCTCAAGAATATGATTTCTGAAAGGATTTTCCAGAGTGATGTAGATGGAACAGGAGCAGCTTTTAAATCTAAATAGTTACAAACTTCTGACAGAGCTGAAGTGTCTTACACTCCTACATTCTATAATAGGAACTTCTATAATTCAGCATCACTTGCTAAAGGTGAAGATGCCATTTCTTTCTTCCTTTCTGTTCTTCCTTCCTTCCTTCCTTCCTTCCTCCCTCCCTTCCTTTCTTTTTGGCTGCGTTGGGTCTTCACTGCTGCGCGTGGGCTTTCTCCAGTTCTGGTGCGCGGGCTTCTCATTGCGGTGGCTTCTCTTGTTGCAGAGCACCGGCTCCAGACGCGCAGGCTTCAGTAGTTCTGGCTCGCGGGCCCTAGAGCGCAAGCTCAGTAGTTGTGACGCACGGGCTTAGTTGCTCTGCGGCATGTGGGATCTTCCCGGACCAGGGCTCGAACCCGTGTCCCCTGCATTGGCAGGCGGATTCTCAACCACTGCGCCACCAGGGAAGTCCCTGAAGATGGCATTTTAATTTCATCATTTTTGAAAGCTTCCATGTGGTAGAACATCTTGTTAATCAAAGACTTTTTATGTAAAATGTTAGCTGTAGTGGCTAAAGTTTTGAGAAAAGATAGCTTACATAAAAATTTAACAGAGTTTTTGATCAATAAGAAAATTTAAACAAAATGAAGAAAAAAGAATTGTTAGCATCCAGGACATACCTGGTCATATTGACCAGATCAGGTCTGACTTGGGGATCCCTGACCCTTTGACCTCTCCCCTCTCTCCACATCCCATGAAAATGTCTAACCAAAAAGAGTTACTTCCGTACAATTTGATATGAATTTATATCAGCTGGATTATTACTTTTCCCAGGGACATCTGTATTTGTAAAATACTCTGTTTACCATATGATCCAGCAAACCCACTCCTGGGCATATATTCAGAGAAAACTATCATTCGAAAAGATACATGCACCCCTATGTTCATTGCAGCACTATTTACAATAGCCGAGACATGGAAGCAACCTAAATGTCCATCAAAAGATGAAGAAAATGTGGTGTATATATACATAATGGAATACTACCTAGTCACAAAAAAAATGAAATAATGCCATTTGCAGCAACATGGATGGATCCAGAGATTATCATACTAAGTGAAGTGAGTCAGACAAAGGCAAATATATGGTATCACTCATATATGATATCATATATGCAAATATATGATATCACTCATATGTGGAATCTAAAAAAATGATACAAATGAACTTATTTACAAAACAGAAACAGACTTACAGACATAGAAAACAATCTTATGATTACCAAAGGGGGCGGGGGGGGCAGAAATTAGAAGTATGGGATTAGCAGATACACTCTATTATACATGTAGATAATCAAGAAGGACCTACTATATAGCACAGGGAACTATATTCAATATCTTGTAATAAACAGGAGATATGGGGATATGTGTATAGCTGATTCACTTTGTTATAAAGCCAAAACTAATACACCATTGTAAAGCAATTATACTCCAATCAAGATGTTAAAAAAAATCCATAATGGGAAAGAATATAAAAAAGAATATTTTTTATATATATATATATAAATGAATCACTTTGCTGTATATCAGAAACTAACATAACATTGTAAATCAACTATACTTCAATTTAGGACACTAAAATAATCCCTTTTAAAGAAATGCCTGGTTGACCATGTGTAAGTTGGGCAAAGAGCTGAGAGAGGAAGATGCAAGCTGTGTACATATACGTGGATCAATAAAGACCCCAGGCGGGCATCATGCCCAGGCCACCTGTTCTGGCTGAGCTTAGGGCCCACACTGAGTTTTGATTTCACTGCAATAAAGGAAAGTTAACTAGCATATCAACGTTATAGCTTCAAGAAGTATTAACTCTCACGTGATCTTTAAAAATAATGCCCTCAGGGATGTTGAAACCGACTGATGTTAATTCATCTCTACCACCCAACAGATGTTCGTTGGCCTACTGAATTCCACCTTCTAGCTCTCTCTACTCCTTTGCCCGAAAAATTCTGGTTCTTCTGTTTTCTCACAAGCGTGCTACATGGCTCCTCTACCCTAGTTCACAGCAGTTTCAATTCATTCCACAAACATTTAAGAAGTGCCCTCTGAACCAGGAACCGTGTGAGGTGCTGGATGATGCATTCGTTCAGCATGACTCCTGACCTGCAGGGATGGGCACAGCCTTAAATGACCATGGGACAGAGTCCTATACCCCGGGGGCGTGGGAGGGCGGCGGGCGGCAATGCCCTTACGGTCAGGAGGAAGGGGAAAGGTCCCTTTCCAAGCTTATAAACACCAAACCTCAGAAATGGTTAGTACCTAAAGAGCAGGGAGTTTATTCTTGATTCGTATAGAGTACTGTGTCTTGGACCCAGGAAAGGGGTAGCACATACTGCTGGGATATGTGAATACAGCCCTTAGTAAGATTTTGCAAAGCTTATTTAATAAATATTTATATAACACCAAGGCTCTGCGAGGTTGGGCACTTAGGGATAAAAAAGCAAACAACCAAGACATGGAATTACGGAAAAACAGCTAAACACAAGAATGACAGCAAATTACACAACGAAGCATAAACGAAATAGGAGCCAGAAACTCGGCTATTTTAAAGGTCACCTGCATGTCATGAAAGAATCACGGCCCCCATTCCTAAGAGGCTTACATTCTCCTAGGGAGATAAATCAAATGAACGTGGATCCGCAGAAACGTGAAACTAATTGTTACTCTATGTAGGTTGGAAAGATGAGCCCTGGCATCCAAGGAAAAAAACATTACATCACTTAATCCTCTAAATTTGCCTGGAAGGGGTGAGCCATGTGCTAATTTTTTTTTTTTTTTTTTATGTTGTAGTTTAAGAAGAAGAGGTGGGTTGGAGTTCTCCCTGGCTGGGCAAAAAAAAAAAATTTAATGGAAAAAGGTAAATAAATTTAAAAAAGAATCATTAAAGTGTAGAACGGGCTTCCCTGGGGGCGCAGTGGTTGAGAGTCCGCCTGCCGATGCAAGGGACGCGGGTTCGTGCCCCGGTCCGGGAAGATCCCACGTGCCGCGGAGCGGCTGG
>NC_041233.1:7423985-7429988 GCF_002837175.3 Physeter macrocephalus | reverse complement strand
AAAAAAAAAAAAAAAAAAAAGAGCCAGTGCTAGAGCTCGTAAAGAGCAGAATCAGGATGCAGACAGGCAGGTTTATCTGGCCCCAAAATCATAAGCTTTCTATCACCCCAAACGGTCCCCAACAAGACAGGCAAAAATGAGCAAAAACTTAAGAGCACCCCAAGGACAGCAGTGTCCTCCACGTGACACTCCCCACGTGTCCCCATTTCCTACCCTAAAGCACACTTCACACCCAGGACTGCAAACCTTCAGTTCCCTCAAGACCTACCCCGCAGGCCACATCCTCAAAGCAAGGGCTACTGCCTAGTATGCCAAATTCTCTGTCACACAAGGAAGGCTCCATGGGAAGTCGGGAGAGGAAAAGAGAGAACTATCATCATTTCCTCGCAGAAACAAAGAGAATGACCTCTCCTCCATCCTCTGCGACTTGCGAGAGAAAAAAAAGGAAAGCAAGATATAACCGTTGGAATGGGCCATCTTATAAAGAATTCAACAAGGATAGTGCTGCAAACGTCCTTCTAACTAGATTTTTCCCCTCTCTTAGCAGCCTGACCAGTGTCAGAAATCTCACCAAGTAGACATTCATTTATCTCATCTCACGCTCCACCCTCCAAGCTTCCTCATCCAGGATGCAAACGCTCCTGGCAAAGGACTTCGCAGCCAAAGGGAAAAAGAGTGGGCCCAGCAGCCAAGGCTGAGAGTTTGAGACCCGTCATCACGTTGGACCTTGATAAAGTCATTTAACTCCCTAGTCTCCATGAAGGGAAGCTACACAAGTTAGCTCAGGGGATGGTGAGAAGCAGGTAACAAACAGAAGGACCCTGCAGCAGAGCCACCGGCTGAGCAGGAAGTAGGCAAGTGTTAGCGGACGCTGACTCAGCATCCTTGTTCCAACTAATGAAGCCGCAAGTTGGAGTCCCCGAAAGGACGTTCCAGAGCACTGGCCCCCAGAAGGAGGAACGAAGCTGTGATGACACGGAGTATCGAAGGAGCAGAGCTTACCTGGGAAGGTAGAGGTGTGAACCTGAGACGAACTGAATCTGCCAGCTTTGCGGAGAGCAGCGGTTTTCAACCTGCGGTCCGGACCTGTAGAATCAGCATCACCTGGGAACCTGTAGGGACCACCCCCCTCAGGCCCCGCCCCAGACCCACCTGATTGGAAACGCTAGCGGGGAGGGGGTCAGCAATCTGGGTTTTCCCAAGCCTTCCAGAGGATTCTGAGGCAGGCTTACATTTGAGAACCACTAGCAGAGAAAGCCAAGCGCACACAACATTCAGTTCTATGGTTCTGCAGTTCTAGAAGGAAAATTAATGTAAGACCTAGCACATTCCAACATTTCTACCCTTGGAAAGCACAGCCAGCCGGGGGATTAGACTTTCCAAGCTTAGCACAAGGGGGTGCAGTCGGCCTTGTGTGTGTCTTGTGACCAAACTCTGGAACCTGTTATGGGGGCAATGCTCTCGGAGCTCAGAGCTGGGTCACGTGCTCAATAAACATCACTGCACAGCACAGAGGACACGCTTTTTGCTTTTTAAAGCAAAAAGCCTCCACAGAGGTAATCTTCCCTGGAAAATCTCAGCAGTCATCTAACTATTTCCCCCACCTGCCTTAACACATATTTTTTAAATTTCCAAAATCAATCGAACGGCAGGCCTGCTGCAGAGCAGAGATGCCGCGTCACCGCGGGCTGCAAACGCTCCCACCAACAGGCCCACACAGAGGCCCTCCTGCGCGATCCGTGGTCTCGGCGTGTTGCTGGTTTTAGGGTCTCAAAGCACAGATAATCAGATACTGCTTTTCAATTTTCCAAAACATACAGCTACCATCACAGGCAAAAATCAATGCAAAAAAATCTCCCGTTTCAAGGCAATTTTCTCTCCGAGCAAATCTATGCCTGAATTTGACTGCACGTAATTTGCCGGCTTAAAAAAAAAAAAGATAGCTTTTAATTTTAAAAAATATAGAGGTGCACATGACACTCCCCTGTACATTTCTTTGAAACATCTGAGAACCTATAATTATTCCAAAATAATATAGCTAGTTAGGTTTTCCCCCGGGTTATTTTGTTACACACACATACACGCCACAGGCCCTGAGGGAGGGCTCGGCTCAGGACCCGGTGGCAGATCAGCCTCAAAGGCAAGAGATCACAAGCTAAAATTTTGGGTCATCTCAGAATTAAACCCACTTGCTCAGGCCTGTGTAGAACAGTAGCATCGTCAGTGTGGCCACCACAGGGATAAACTAGTGAGCAGATACTTGTCACCACCATCCAGGCGCCCTCCAGAGCCAGCACCCCAAAACACAGAAGCTGACTTAGCTCAGAGATGCTCAAAGTGTAGAAGTGGGGCCTCCCAGTGAAAAACCACAGAAGACGAGAGAATGCTGCAGGACTCCTAAGACCTGCTTCCCAGGTCTTCCTGATCATGCAAGTCACCTGGAGCACTGAAGGGGCAATGCTCACCAGGAGGAGGTGGCCTCACCCAGTTTCCCCCTTCCCTCTGCTTCTGGGGGGAGAAGCAGCTTCTCGGACTGACATACCTGGGAGAATCACGGGGTCCCCGCTCGGCTCAGCTGAGCCCCCTTCTCGCTCTGGAAGTGAGCTTCTCTGCAGGCTGCAGGCTCTCGTGCTGCCTGGGGAGCTCGGCCCTGAGGGAGGGATCTGCTCAGGACTCGGGCAGATCAGCCTCCATCCAGGAATGCAAAGAGCCGGCCTCCCAGGCTGGGTGACTTGACAGTCTCCAGCCCAGCCTCTGTTAGGGAATAAGTGACATTCTGAGCTCCTTTTTGTCCCAGTCACTGCTTTTCTTCTCGGTTTGCTCAGAACCTGGGCAGGAACGGGGACTAGGATCCACTGGGACCCTCACCTCGGACACCTGCCGCAGGTGTGTTTAATGATGCAGATTCCAGCCCCGCCCACGCCCGGAGGTGCTGGCTCCTTAAGGCTAAATCAGAGCCTGGTGCTTCTACAAGGAGCCCAGGAGACCCTCGTTATCTGGAAAAGGAAGGAAATACTACTGTCTGAAAGAATTTCTAGAATTGAGTTCCCTGTCATGCAAAATTGAGCTATATGGGGGCCAGTTTCTGCAGAGGTTTGCAGCACTGTCTAGAAGGTTCCCTCTAATCACACCCACAGGGGAAAACTACAGAGAGCATGAACTCCAGACCGGAACATTTTATCAGAAGGTTAAGCAGCCCGGCAAAGGAGTACAGGCTTCCCAACGATGTCTCCAGAAAAATAAAGGAAGATTAGGGAAAGCAAAGCCTTGAGAGGGGCGGGGGGGGCGGGGGGGCGGGCAGGCGGGCTGGCTGTGGGGAAGGAGTGGGGGCTGACATTGTGAGGGAGGGGCGGCCGTGCCCTGCTTCGCTGCAGAACCAAGACCGCATGGGGAAGGGTGCCCCCACACTGTCTCCCCCGCAGCTACCCGGCTTCTCTCCTCCTCTGCGACCATACTGGAGCCTGAGCATACTTAGGGGCGTCAGAGAAGAAGTCACCTGCTCTGAGCCAGCCATCAGAAGTGCTTGGCATCTGTGACCCATGACAGGGGAACGTATGTTGATGAGCATCTCAGAACAACTCAAATTGCAGGGACATGAGATCCTATACCGCTTCCTAATAAGCAAGGAACCATAATTGGAATTCATAGTACAGCACCCATGACTTGTAAGTTAAGAAGCAGAAAGCATATACTGTCATTGACATTTGGATGTCATCATGTGAGGTGCTGGTCTGTTTTAGTCTCGTAAACATGGTAGCGTTTATGAGACCTCATTGGTTCACTCCTGACTTCAGTCTTCCAACCCTATTTTTCCCATGCAGTCTTATGTGTCTTTTTCTTTTCGGGGTGGGGGGGAAATGAATGAATGAAGGAAGGAAGGAAGGAATTTATCTATCTATTTATTTATTTATGGCTGCGTTGGGTCTTTGTTGCGGTGCGCAGGCTTCTCATTGCCGTGGCTTCTCTTGTTGTGGAGCACGGGCTCTAGGTGTGTGGCTTCAGCAGTTGTGGCACAAGGGCTCAGCAGTTGTGGCTCGCGGGCTCTAGAGCACAGGCTCAGTAGTTGTGGCGCACGGGCTTAGTTGCTCCGTGGCATGTGGGATCTTCCCGGAGCAGGGCTCGAACCCGTGTTCCCTGATTGGCAGGCAGATTCTTAACCACTGCGCCACCAGGGAAGCCCCGGTCTTAGGTTTCTTAATCCAAACTAACCTCCCACGTTTGGGGAAGGGATACTGTGTATCCCCTGCACTGTGAAATCCACTTCCCTGCGGACGACTTTATATCTCCAGTTCTGACCTCTCTCCTGAACCCCATCCTGACCACCTCCCGACAGCTGCACTTGACTCTCCAGCAAAGGTGGAAAACCTGTACGTGTCCAACCCAACCCCCTGGCCCCACTGCTGCCCGCCTGCTCCACTTGCGGCTCCCCCATCACAGCTGAGAGCCACGCCCTCCACCCGCCAGAAGCTCCTCGCCACCCTCGAAAACTCCTTTGCCCTCACCGACCCCATGGGAACCACCAGGAGATCCCACCAGCTCCAGGTGCAAAATGCATGCAGAGTCCTGCCGCTGTGCACAAGCCACCGGAGAGCCTGTCTGAGGGTCTCCCTGCTCCCTCCTTGCCTGGCCACCGTCTGGTCTCAGCACAGCGGCCAGAGTGGGCCTCTTAACATGAACAGGAGCAAGTTACCACCTCTGCTCAGCGCCCGGCAACGATTCCCTGGTCACTACTATAGCAAGAAGGCAAGTCCTTTCAACAGCCCTCAGGGCCCTGCTACCTCGGCCCCAGCCCCTCTGACCCCTTTCCTCCTGTTCTGCTAGAATTCTCCAGGCAAACACTCCACCGAGGTCTTCCCACTGGCTGTTACTTCTACCTGGAGGCCCCTGGACTGGTCGCCTCCTTCAAATCCTCTCAGATGGCATCATCTGAAGAAGACCCATACCGATGCCTGTCTTTGAAATCATGCCTGGTCCATCCTTTGACCCTCCTTTGACCTCCTCATCCTGTTCTACTTCTCACTTTTCTCCCCATAGCACCTACCATGCATTTCACTTACGATGTTGGTTTTTGATTATGACTCCCCCGCCAGAATCTAAGCTCCATGAGGTCAGAGTACCTGTTCGACCCAAATACTAGAACAGTGCCTGGAACGCAGTGAGCAAGGCAGCTGGGCTGGCTTAGCATCCTGCCCCATCTCCCTGAACCGTGTTTGCCAGAAGAGAGAATTTTCTGTCGGGAGGAGGAATGACTTGTAAGCGGACGGCAGCCACCCTTATTCGAGACCTTATTTACAAGGTTCCAGAAGGAGCTTCTGCCCCGAAATGCCTCCCGACAGTCAGCCAGGGTGCCTGAAATCCCCAGACCTCAGAAGAGGGCCTCGAGGGAGGAGAGAACGCGGTGGGACCTTCACAGCCATTAGCATCTGGGCACGAATCAGTCCATTCAAATAGCCATCCCTCAACAGTAAACATATAGAGGGGGCCTGCCACGCCCAAGCGCTGTGTTTAGAAACTCAGGACTAAGTTAGAGGGAGGCTCCATCCCCACCATCAAGGACGCAGGAGTCTCGGCAGGGAGAGAAGTGCGTACACAGACAGCCGTGTTCTCAGAGCTGCAGGGAAGGTGTGCACGGTACCCTGAAGAATCAGAGAGGAGAGATGGCCTGGCAAAGAAAAGAGAAAGAGGGAACAGTGCCTGCAAAGCCACAAAACTGTAAAAGGCACAGCACACGTAAACAACAGCGTTGCTACACTCACTGGGCTGGAATATCACAGGCAAGGAGCAGAAGATGAGGCGGAGGGAGAAAGGGGCACACTAGGATGATGTTTTGTCTTATAGGTGGCGAGAGGTGGCAGGGAGTGAGAACAGGGCAGATTTCCAGGAAGACAGCCCTTGGGGCAGGTAGCAGAGGTGCTGGAGGGAAGAGGCCTCACTGCCAGAGGCCTTGATGAAAAGGCTCTGGGGGCTTCCCTGGTGGCTCAGTGGTTGAGAGTCCGCCTGCTG
>NC_041233.1:7420350-7423741 GCF_002837175.3 Physeter macrocephalus | reverse complement strand
GCTGAGCCTGCGCGTCCGGAGCCTGTGCTCCGCAGCGGGAGAGGCCACAGCAGTGAGAGGCCCTCGTACCGCAAAAAAAAAAAAAAAGGCTCTGGGAAGTGAGAAAAGGTACAGTTTGCTGAAAGAGGACAAAACGGCCCAGAGTGTGGCACAAAGCTCCCGGAGAGCCGGGACAGCTGGTGACTGCGGAGGCTGGGTCTGATAACCGAGTGTGATGCAAGGACTCGGCCAGATGCCCCCAGGTCCGAGCCACAAGCAGGCACCTTCCAGGGATGACAGATAATGGGTTGTTCCCTGCAGGTCGTACTACAAACAAAAAGGGTGGGAGATGGACTGGAGAGAGGAGACACCCTTCCTAGTCCCGGAGAGGCATGCCGAGGAGCCGACCTAAGGCGTTTGCAGTGAAGATGCAGTTACACCACAGGAGATTAAGAGCCCCTCAAGGAACTCCAGCCCAGAATGATGGAACCAAGAAACGCCTGGGTGACCACAGAGGGACAGCCAGACCAAAGGCAGCCAGTCAAAGTTCGTGCTTGCAAATAACGGAAAACCACTGAGTTGGAATGCTGATGGGTGCTCACAGAAACGACAGGGAGAGGGGAGAATGTGTCTTGAAAAGTGGACGGGAACCAAAAGAAGCTGGCTGCCAGAGCAAGGCCCATGGCCAAGGCCCACACAGGAGCAGTTAGGACGGCCCAGCACCAACACCTGAGTTAGCTCTGACCCACACCCTGGCCAGAGTCTAACTGGCTGTACTCAGACACAGTCTGAAAACAGAGAGAGACTGGGCAGTCAGCCTCTCACTGTTATTTAACTACTTTCCTATATGAGCAGGAAGTATACACTTCCTGGATGTATCTGCATTTAGAAAGACAACACATTACTATTAACGATAGCCATACATGGAAACAACCTAAACGTCCACCAGCAGGTGAATGGATAAAGATGTGATATACAGGAACCTCCCTGGTAGTCCAGTGGTAAAGAATCTGCCTTCCAATGCAGGGGACACAGGTTCGATCCCTGGTCAGGGAACTAGGATCCCACATGCCGCGGGCCAACTAAGCCCGCGCTCCACCAACTACTGAGCTCACGTGCATCAACTAGGGAACGTGCATGCTGCAAATTACAGAACCCGTGCACTCTGGAGCCCATGCCCCACAACTACGGAGCCCACGCCCCACAACTACAGAGCCCACGCACCCTGGAGCCTGAGTGCCACAGCTAGAGAAGAGAAAACCCGCACTCCACAACTAGAGAGAAGCCCATGTGCCACAAATAGAGAGAAGCCTGCACACCACAATGAAAGATACCGCATGCCTCAACAAAGATCCCGTGTGCCGCAACTTAGACCCAATGCAGCCAGATAAATAAATAAATATTTTTTTAAAAGATGTTATACACACCCCACACACACAATGGAATATTACTCAGCCAAACTAAAGAAAGAAATACTGTCATTCACAGCAACATGGATGGACCTAGAGATTATCATACTAAGTGAAATAAGCCAGAGAGAGAAAGACAAATACCATATGATATCACTTATATGTGGATTCTAAAATAGGACACAAATGAACTGATCTGTGAAACAGAAATGGACTCGCAGACATAGAGAACAGCCTTGTGGTTGCCAAGGGGGAGGTGAGTGGGGGAACGGAAGGACTGGGAGTTTGGGGTTAGCAGATGCAAACTAGTATATATAGAATGGATAAACCATCAAGGTCGTACTGTATAGCACAGAGAACTATTTTCAATATCCTGTGATAAACCATAATATAATGGAAAAGAATAAGAAAAAGGATGCATATAAGTATAACTGAATCACTTTGCTGTACAGCAGAAATTAACACAACACTGTAAATCAACTATACTTCAATAAGATAAATCAGAAAAAAAGGAAAGAAGAGGCATTAACCATGGCCGGACTGCTGGTGTGTGTACATGTGCGTGTGCATATGTGCAAGGTGGAAGGTGAGGACAGAAATCTGGTTTCGACCTTCGCAGGTGCTTCTCCAGGCTAAACAATACCTAGCACTCTCCCCTAAACAAAGCCTTGACTCAGGTAGACTGATCTACTCCATCTCCCATTCCTTGTTCCTTCTGGGCATTTTTCCCACCTGTTTTTCCTGTCCCCCACCTGCCCCACCACGTCCTGTCCATTTCTATGGGCTCATCTGAGCCCCAGTCTACCCAGCCCCTCCCACTGTCGAGGACCAGAGCTCTCTGACCTCGAAAATCCTGCAACACTCACGGTCCAGAGGCCCAGGAAGCACTCATCTGATACCACCTTATTTCAGTAACTCACCTTTGATGAATACACAGACTTTAAACAAGATTAAAATCATAAATGCAGAAATTATCTTTCTTGCCTTCCTCCCCCTTAGCTTAGAAGACATATTCAAATAAATGTTAAGTGGCTGATAAACTAAAAAAGTGAAAAACAGAAAAAAGTGAAACAGATGAAAAGTGCATTTTGTGTAACTGTTTAAGAGTTTCCTGGGTAGAGGGGCAATAGCTCCTCAATTAACGATGAGGTACCCGCTGCTTTTGCTTTCGTACAAATAAAGGTTTGTGGTATTTACAAACCTGTCTGGAGACCCATTTTGGCACTTACCTGACATTGCCTTATACTATTAATTACCCTCCCTCTTCTGTGTATATATACTTTAAACAAGATTGAAAACATTATACGAGTAGGAATTCTCACTCTCACTCCGTGTATGGGGGTCGGCGGGGAGCTTGCTTTTGACCTCTATAGCTCAATGTTATTTGACTGATCGTCGGGGAAGGATGGACTGGGAGTTTGGGGTCAGCAGATGCAAACTATTATATAGAGAATGGATACACAACAAGGTCCTACTGTACAGCACAGGGAAAATATCCTGTGATAAACAATAATGGAAAAAAATACGAAAAAGAATGTGTATATAAGTATAACTGAATCACTGTGCTGTACAGCAGAAATTAACCCAACATTGTAAATCAACTATACTTCAATAAAACAAATTTTAAAAAATAAAAATTATCTGACTAAAAGGATAAAAAATAAAATACGGATGAAGTTTGCCTCCTGTATAATTTTTTAAAAAATCTATCCCTGCTCTAAGGAGACAGCTTCCCTTACTAATGAATGGTTAGACCACATATTACTGAATCCGTACCAAAAAAAAAAAAAAAAGATTTTGTGAATTTTTTTTTAACTTATAAATAGTGGCTGGGGGCTTCCCTGGCGGTCCAGTAGTTAAAACTCCACTTCCACTGCAGGTGGCATGGGTTCCATCCCTAGTCAGGGAAGATCCTGCATGCTGCGCAGCGCAGCCAAAAAAAATACATAAATAAAATGGTTAGTTCTTAAAAAAAAAAAAAAAAAAGGTAATGGCTGCAATCT
>NC_041233.1:7397174-7414010 GCF_002837175.3 Physeter macrocephalus | reverse complement strand
AAGCCAGAGAGAGAAAGACAAATACCATATGATATCACTTATATGTGGATTCTAAAATAGGACACAAATGAACTGATCTGTGAAACAGAAATGGACTCGCAGACATAGAGAACAGCCTTGTGGTTGCCAAGGGGGAGGTGAGTGGGGGAACGGAAGGACTGGGAGTTTGGGGTTAGCAGATGCAAACTAGTATATATAGAATGGATAAACCATCAAGGTCGTACTGTATAGCACAGAGAACTATTTTCAATATCCTGTGATAAACCATAATATAATGGAAAAGAATAAGAAAAAGGATGCATATAAGTATAACTGAATCACTTTGCTGTACAGCAGAAATTAACACAACACTGTAAATCAACTATACTTCAATAAGATAAATCAGAAAAAAAGGAAAGAAGAGGCATTAACCATGGCCGGACTGCTGGTGTGTGTACATGTGCGTGTGCATATGTGCAAGGTGGAAGGTGAGGACAGAAATCTGGTTTCGACCTTCGCAGGTGCTTCTCCAGGCTAAACAATACCTAGCACTCTCCCCTAAACAAAGCCTTGACTCAGGTAGACTGATCTACTCCATCTCCCATTCCTTGTTCCTTCTGGGCATTTTTCCCACCTGTTTTTCCTGTCCCCCACCTGCCCCACCACGTCCTGTCCATTTCTATGGGCTCATCTGAGCCCCAGTCTACCCAGCCCCTCCCACTGTCGAGGACCAGAGCTCTCTGACCTCGAAAATCCTGCAACACTCACGGTCCAGAGGCCCAGGAAGCACTCATCTGATACCACCTTATTTCAGTAACTCACCTTTGATGAATACACAGACTTTAAACAAGATTAAAATCATAAATGCAGAAATTATCTTTCTTGCCTTCCTCCCCCTTAGCTTAGAAGACATATTCAAATAAATGTTAAGTGGCTGATAAACTAAAAAAGTGAAAAACAGAAATTATCTTTCTTGCCTTCCTCCCCCTTAGCTTAGAAGACATATTCAAATAAATGTTAAGTGGCTGATAAACTAAAAAAGTGAAAAACAGAAATTATCTTTCTTGCCTTCCTCCCCCTTAGCTTAGAAGACATATTCAAATAAATGTTAAGTGGCTGATAAACTAAAAAAGTGAAAAACAGAAAAAAGTGAAACAGATGAAAAGTGCATTTTGTGTAACTGTTTAAGAGTTTCCTGGGTAGAGGGGCAATAGCTCCTCAATTAACGATGAGGTACCCGCTGCTTTTGCTTTCGTACAAATAAAGGTTTGTGGTATTTACAAACCTGTCTGGAGACCCATTTTGGCACTTACCTGACATTGCCTTATACTATTAATTACCCTCCCTCTTCTGTGTATATATACTTTAAACAAGATTGAAAACATTATACGAGTAGGAATTCTCACTCTCACTCCGTGTATGGGGGTCGGCGGGGAGCTTGCTTTTGACCTCTATAGCTCAATGTTATTTGACTGATCGTCGGGGAAGGATGGACTGGGAGTTTGGGGTCAGCAGATGCAAACTATTATATAGAGAATGGATACACAACAAGGTCCTACTGTACAGCACAGGGAAAATATCCTGTGATAAACAATAATGGAAAAAAATACGAAAAAGAATGTGTATATAAGTATAACTGAATCACTGTGCTGTACAGCAGAAATTAACCCAACATTGTAAATCAACTATACTTCAATAAAACAAATTTTAAAAAATAAAAATTATCTGACTAAAAGGATAAAAAATAAAATACGGATGAAGTTTGCCTCCTGTATAATTTTTTAAAAAATCTATCCCTGCTCTAAGGAGACAGCTTCCCTTACTAATGAATGGTTAGACCACATATTACTGAATCCGTACCAAAAAAAAAAAAAAAAAGATTTTGTGAATTTTTTTTTAACTTATAAATAGTGGCTGGGGGCTTCCCTGGCGGTCCAGTAGTTAAAACTCCACTTCCACTGCAGGTGGCATGGGTTCCATCCCTAGTCAGGGAAGATCCTGCATGCTGCGCAGCGCAGCCAAAAAAAATACATAAATAAAATGGTTAGTTCTTAAAAAAAAATAAAAAAGGTAATGGCTGGAATCTGACAGGTAATTTCCTTGGAGGCGTCAAAGGGATGAGTCTAAGAGAACAAAAATGGCCAGAGCTGGATGGACCTAGACTAGAGTCTGTCATACAGAGTGAATAAGTCAGAAAGAGAAAAACAAATACCGTATGCTAACACATATATATGGAATCTAAAAAAACCAAAAAAAAAAAGAAAAAAAAAAAAAGGTCATGAAGAACCTAGGGGTAAGACGGGAATAAAGACACAGACCTACTAGAGAATGGACTTGAGGACATGCGGAGGGGATATATGTGTATGTATAACTGATTCACTCTGTTATAAAGCAGAAACTAAAAGCAGAAACTGACACACCATTGTAAAGCAATTATACGCCAATTAAAAATAATTAATTATTTAATTAATTAATTTAAAAATGGCCAGAGCCAAGTGTCTAAACATGCTTCTTCATTAAGCCTGGGACTTACACGTCACGCCAGCTCTGCCAATCAGCTAAAAGGGGGAGCTGTCCCTCAGGCAGGCAACAGGGCCATTAGGAGATAGGCAGGTACCGAAAGAGAAGCTTCCGGATCTTGAAAGGAAGGGCTGTGATGCAGCCCTTGTGGGACCCCAATGTCAGCTTAGGAAGCGAGGTGGCCAACAAGCCATCTGAACAATCACCTCTGGACAGACCAAGCAGGACAGACAGAATCACACTGGGGTGAGGGGGGACTCTGGGGGCTGGAGAGATGGGATGCAAGGGGGGACTGAGTGGCCAGGGAAGGAAGAGGTGGGATGGGGCCACAGGAGGGTGCATCTCTGTATTCCGGGGCCAGGAGAACCTCAGAGGGACCCTGGGATCCCATGCAAAAAAAAAAAAAAGCATCAGCGGCTGACTCAAAAACCCCGAGAATTGCAGGTACATAAGCCGTTCTTGCCCCAGATTCTGCTCACCCAGCAACTGTCCACTTCAGTTCTGGATCAGGAGCTCCTCCAAGGCCCAGACACGCCAGGAGAGGCTCAATGAATGATGTAAGGATGAAGGAAAGAAAGTCATGCTCTTTTTTACCTCATCTATTTCCTTCTCTGCTTTTCCACTTTCTTGTTTCTACTTTCATGCTATCTCCCCACCCCTTATTTTCCGGCAAGCATTCTTTTGAAAGCTCCAACTAGTCCCAATGGGGACCCAAGAAGAATGGAAACAAACCCATTTTTAACCTAAATCATGAACAAGAGCAGGCAGAAGGGCCCAGGAAGGAAGGTCTGGAGGTGGCAGTGACCTTCACCCCAGACACGGGGCCAATCGCAGGCAGAACTGGGGCGGGCGCAGCCCAGAGCTGAGCGTGGCTCTGAGGCCAGGGGGCCTGGCTTCACATCCCAGTTCCTCTTGTAATGGGCTGCTTAGCCTGGGGAAGTTTCAACATTCCTCTCTGCCTCAGTTTCCATATTTGTAAAGTGGAAAAAAATAAAGAGTGCTTACTTTATAATATTTGGGGGAAAATTAAATAAGTACTTAGAACAGGGACTGGCACTGAATACCCATCTCTTCCTTCCTTGTTTTTTTCTCCCAAATAAATACCTAAGTGTTTTTCAAAAGAAGCTTCTATTGATCCACCCTAGGGCACGTGGTACTAAACAATTTCCTAGTACAGAGTAGGATTTTTAGTTTATAATTCATCCTTATGTATCTGTGCCCTGTCCTTGGATTCATCTTATAACTAATTACTGAGGCTGGCTGGCCATCTGTGTTCCTGAAACACGAAGAGAACAACCACCTCTGCTGACCAGCTCAGCTGAATAAACCTAAGTAGTACATTTGTTGATATTGCATTTTCTGGTTTTAAATTATATTTACATTCATGTCGCATTTTCTGGGCCTGTTTCCTTAATGGTCACACTATTTTTTCCCATTGTTAAAAGATGATAGTTAAGAACCATTAATTTATCAGGGGGATTATGTGACTCAGAGTCCACGGAGACGAAGAACTCAGGTGGTTTTCGGATTCCTTCTGCATCGGATGTAACGGGGCACACGTTACTGATATTCGGGAGCTGAGATGTGTCTTGGGGAGAGACTGCCTCAGGGAGAGACTGCCTTGGGTCCTAGTTGAGTATTTATCAGGGTCTGCAGCTCTAAGCCTCATGAACTTCTCTTTCAGTCAAGACCGAGTCACTGGCCCTTCTTCTGTGTTCAGGAATTTGACGGCACAAGTGACTTTCCCTTCCAAATTTTCTACGTTTTCAAGGTCTTAAATACTCCCTTCATACATGAATAGCTGAATGTTTCCCATTGCATGGGAAATGAGTTGGGAGTAAAAGAGACCATCAATTCTCCTGGATTCCTTAACGCAATCTTGATTTTTATCTTCAAGTACAAAAATTTTAATGCATACATTTGAATAAAGAAAATGGTAAAGGAAAGTCAATCGGAAATTCAAATCATAATCCAAGATATTTCTCTAACACACAAATGTGCATCAACAAAAGCAACACAACATAAAGGCCAACAGGATCGGGGCATCTGCCAGCTAAGAGAGCACAGAATATAAAGCTTGGTTTCTCCCTCTCCAGGTCTGTAGCCCAACTAATAAAGGGTAAGCTGGGACAAAGTGAGAGAGTGGCATGGACATACATACACTACCAAACGTAAACTAGATAGCTAGTGGGAAGCAGCCGCATAGCACAGGGAGATCAGCTCGGTGCTTTGTGACCACCTAGAGGGGTCGGATAGGGAGGGTGGGAGGGAGGGAGACGCAAGAGGGAGAGATATGGGGATATATGTGTATGTATAACTGATTCACTCTGTTATAAAGCAGAAACTAAAAGCAGAAACTGACACACCATTGTAAAGCAATTATACGCCAATTAAAAATAATTAATTATTTAATTAATTAATTTAAAAATGGCCAGAGCCAAGTGTCTAAACATGCTTCTTCATTAAGCCTGGGACTTACACGTCACGCCAGCTCTGCCAATCAGCTAAAAGGGGGAGCTGTCCCTCAGGCAGGCAACAGGGCCATTAGGAGATAGGCAGGTACCGAAAGAGAAGCTTCCGGATCTTGAAAGGAAGGGCTGTGATGCAGCCCTTGTGGGACCCCAATGTCAGCTTAGGAAGCGAGGTGGCCAACAAGCCATCTGAACAATCACCTCTGGACAGACCAAGCAGGACAGACAGAATCACACTGGGGTGAGGGGGGACTCTGGGGGCTGGAGAGATGGGATGCAAGGGGGGACTGAGTGGCCAGGGAAGGAAGAGGTGGGATGGGGCCACAGGAGGGTGCATCTCTGTATTCCGGGGCCAGGAGAACCTCAGAGGGACCCTGGGATCCCATGCAAAAAAAAAAAAAAGCATCAGCGGCTGACTCAAAAACCCCGAGAATTGCAGGTACATAAGCCGTTCTTGCCCCAGATTCTGCTCACCCAGCAACTGTCCACTTCAGTTCTGGATCAGGAGCTCCTCCAAGGCCCAGACACGCCAGGAGAGGCTCAATGAATGATGTAAGGATGAAGGAAAGAAAGTCATGCTCTTTTTTACCTCATCTATTTCCTTCTCTGCTTTTCCACTTTCTTGTTTCTACTTTCATGCTATCTCCCCACCCCTTATTTTCCGGCAAGCATTCTTTTGAAAGCTCCAACTAGTCCCAATGGGGACCCAAGAAGAATGGAAACAAACCCATTTTTAACCTAAATCATGAACAAGAGCAGGCAGAAGGGCCCAGGAAGGAAGGTCTGGAGGTGGCAGTGACCTTCACCCCAGACACGGGGCCAATCGCAGGCAGAACTGGGGCGGGCGCAGCCCAGAGCTGAGCGTGGCTCTGAGGCCAGGGGGCCTGGCTTCACATCCCAGTTCCTCTTGTAATGGGCTGCTTAGCCTGGGGAAGTTTCAACATTCCTCTCTGCCTCAGTTTCCATATTTGTAAAGTGGAAAAAAATAAAGAGTGCTTACTTTATAATATTTGGGGGAAAATTAAATAAGTACTTAGAACAGGGACTGGCACTGAATACCCATCTCTTCCTTCCTTGTTTTTTTCTCCCAAATAAATACCTAAGTGTTTTTCAAAAGAAGCTTCTATTGATCCACCCTAGGGCACGTGGTACTAAACAATTTCCTAGTACAGAGTAGGATTTTTAGTTTATAATTCATCCTTATGTATCTGTGCCCTGTCCTTGGATTCATCTTATAACTAATTACTGAGGCTGGCTGGCCATCTGTGTTCCTGAAACACGAAGAGAACAACCACCTCTGCTGACCAGCTCAGCTGAATGAACCTAAGTAGTACATTTGTTGATATTGCATTTTCTGGTTTTAAATTATATTTACATTCATGTCGCATTTTCTGGGCCTGTTTCCTTAATGGTCACACTATTTTTTCCCATTGTTAAAAGATGATAGTTAAGAACCATTAATTTATCAGGGGGATTATGTGACTCAGAGTCCACGGAGACGAAGAACTCAGGTGGTTTTCGGATTCCTTCTGCATCGGATGTAACGGGGCACACGTTACTGATATTCGGGAGCTGAGATGTGTCTTGGGGAGAGACTGCCTCAGGGAGAGACTGCCTTGGGTCCTAGTTGAGTATTTATCAGGGTCTGCAGCTCTAAGCCTCATGAACTTCTCTTTCAGTCAAGACCGAGTCACTGGCCCTTCTTCTGTGTTCAGGAATTTGACGGCACAAGTGACTTTCCCTTCCAAATTTTCTACGTTTTCAAGGTCTTAAATACTCCCTTCATACATGAATAGCTGAATGTTTCCCATTGCATGGGAAATGAGTTGGGAGTAAAAGAGACCATCAATTCTCCTGGATTCCTTAACGCAATCTTGATTTTTATCTTCAAGTACAAAAATTTTAATGCATACATTTGAATAAAGAAAATGGTAAAGGAAAGTCAATCGGAAATTCAAATCATAATCCAAGATATTTCTCTAACACACAAATGTGCATCAACAAAAGCAACACAACATAAAGGCCAACAGGATCGGGGCATCTGCCAGCTAAGAGAGCACAGAATATAAAGCTTGGTTTCTCCCTCTCCAGGTCTGTAGCCCAACTAATAACTACTAACATTACTGGTCATATACGTACATGGAATATTATCATACTTGGTGTAAAAAAATAAATTCCCTGAAGGAGTAAACTGAAATCTTTTACTTAAGCCCATATGCTCCCTGCCAAAAGAAATTAAAGTTGCTTTAATTGTATTATAAAAGACATTTTCCTTTTGTCTTCTCCTTTGCGATCCTGTATACTAGAGTGTCATGAGGATCCCTGAGAAACAGAAATAAGTATTAAGTAGAAATCTATGTAAATATACCAGAGACCCAGAGGCCAGACTTCCAAAACATAATTCCTTCTTACTTAACCTGATTTAAATAACGGAAGGGATTTCAACAGTCACCCAATCAGAGAACATTAGTCCTGTCATCTGGGGTTCATTTCCTTATTAACAATTAATACACAAGAATGAAGAACCAAACAGGATAGATTCCGCCAGATTCCTTAACTCAAAAAGCTCAGCCTCTTCCCCCGTTTAACTCAAGGCCTGCACCATTTTTCAGAGTTTAGCGCTGATGGAAAAGGGCAGTCTGGCAGCTCTAAAGAATTCCACTTTATTTATTTATCTACCTAAGGGACATAGTTTGGATCCTTTATGCACTGGAATACTTGAATCATACGAGTTGGAATACGAGCCATCCAGAAGTTGAGAAAGAAAAGAAAATATATATTCAAGCTAAAATTGATCCAGTTTTAAGAAGGCCATTAGTCAACCCCAATTTTAGGAAAGTTTTGAACAAGCAGGCTGGACTAAAATAGAATAAAATCACAGGGCGAGTGAAGAGCTTTCACTTGGGACTCTATCCCCACAGCAGACAGCAGGACAGACCTTCAATCCCAACTCCTTCGGGGTGGAAGAATTCTGGTTCAATACAGTTTAGGAGAAAGGCTTTCTGGAACACACCCCACTTATTTAAAGGGGGGCATGAGACACTGCCCTCTAGCGGCTAGGTCACAGAAGACAAGTTCCAAACAGGCTGGAGAGCTCATTTTGTGCTCTTCTGGAACTACTATCTCCTGTCCAAGTGGTGAACTCTTGAAGAGCCTTTATTCTATAATTGAGTATCTTCGATTTTTTTTCTGAAGCAGGTTACAGATGGTAGAACGACTAGCACAAAAGTCAAACTACTCCCAGACACCATCGCTGGGGTTAGAAAAATAAGATGCCAATCTATCTTCCCTTGCCAAAGGCAAAGCTGCTCAGGGAAATCAGAATTGAAAACAGTGTAGTCCCAAATACTTCAGTTTTAGGGGTTGTAAAAAATCCATTCCCATAGAAACCATAAACTTGAAGTGTTCATTTCTGTTTGTTTTTTTTTTTTAAAAAAAAAAAACAAAACAGAAGGGTTCACAGTTTAGAAATGACAGGAAAGAAGCAGGAGTACCTCAAGTATAATGACAAGAGCTGGAGAAAAGAGTTCCATGTGATTTAATCCCAAACAAAACAAGTCCAGGAAGAGATTTCCCAGACTGGCAATTGGACAACACCCTTTCTTCAATGCAAAGTATTTAAACATGGCATTGCTTAATGTCATAAACCAAAAGGCATGTCCCTTCTGTTGAAGGAAGAGACTGTCAATCTGGTTTTTATTCCTCCATCCCATAAATCCAGGACTGTGAAAGTCTATGAAAACACAAAATAATTTTCAAGATCCCAGGAGCCACGACCTTCACCACTTTCCTGTGACAGTTTATAAGTCCCATTCTTCACAATAATTTATTTGAAGACTCAGACCTCTACATGAAAAAGGAAAACTATTCTAGTAGAACAATTCAAGTGAAACCTAGTTTTCTCAGGGCACACACCATCCCTCCTGCCTGCAATGCTCAGGGCTCAAGGTCAGCCCCAGGTCTGCTTCCCTGTATCTATCTAGCTGACACCTTTATCTCTTGTGGCTGGTCCCTCTTTGCCTGAGTTGTTGCCTGAGCCAGGCTGAGCCATGAGGTGAGTAGCTTATTTCATGCCTATTACATGCCCATCTTGTTTCTGATTGGCCTCCTTGATGTGTAACTTCTCCCCAGCTGGGAACACTGTGTGGCAACGGTTAGTTGTTAAAATTTTCCAAAGCGTTCCGCAGATGGAACACAAAAGGCTACCTCCTTGATCTCCAGGTACCAGGCCAGCACGATGCACTACAGTTTGCCTAGTGGGCATTTCCTTTTAGTGAGAAAGAGATTTCAGTGGTCCTGCTGTCAGCTAAAAATACAATATGATAAATAACCCTTTTATTTTGGATAACACTTTTTGGCTACAGAGTGATCTCAAGCATGGTCCCAGGAAAATGTCACACTTTTCCTACATGTATGGAGAAAGATCGACCCATAACTTCTAGGGTATCTCTGTTGGAAGAGTGCTGCATGGCTCCACGGAAGCTGCCATGGAAGTATGTGGTACATACTTAGAGAAATAAGCAGTGTCCAACTCTGGCTTACATAATTCCAAGTTTCGTAGTTGAAGCCAAGGCTTCCCTTAACAAGACAAAATGATTAAATATATAAACTTGATCTTAGATACTCTTGATACCCCCTCTCCCCTTTACTGTCTCTAAAATATTCAGGAAAAAATACTGGCAGAAAAAGCTCACTACCTGTATGGTGTTATTTTTAACACTGTAATGTCCTAGAGGCATGGTCTAGTGGCAACGCCAGCTAACTCGTCATCTTGACTTGGTGTACATAGTTCTCTTTCTGGTCCTCTCTGTTTCTTCTCTAAGCCCCAGCCTCATAGAGGGGTCTCTCCCACTCCCCCACATCCTCCTTTATCTAATGCCCTCAGATGGCCCCCATCAGGTGAGCCCCTAACCCACTCTGCACTGCTGCTCTCCAACCTAAGGAGAGCTGGACCATCACCCTGCTTCCTTTCTCCACTGCCAGCCCACTAAAACCACCTGTCCAGTGCCTGAACCCACAAGGTGGGGAGGAAAAACAAGGGCTGTGGAGTGAGACAAGCCTGAAGGGAAATTTACAACCTACAACTCTCCACCTGTCCCACCCTTTCTCTAGAATGTGGGGTGGGGGGTATTTAGCAAAGGGAGAAATGTTGGCAGTATCTCCAACATTTTCATTTGCAACTAGAGCCTGAAGAAGGTACTTAACCCAAGCAGAAGTCCCACCTATAAAACTAGGATAACACTTAACCTGATGAGGTTGTCCAAGGTTTACGCGACATAAACCCTGCAACATGCTTAGCACAGTGCAAGGCACCCAGGAAGCCCTCAATACACAAAGACAAAACAAATGATGCATTTGTAAAACATTTGATAAAAATTAAATCACTCTGCTAGTCAATATTTATTGGGCACCTTCACTGCTATGGTCTGATGTTTGTTCCCTTCAATTCATACACTGAAATCCTAACCCCCAAAATGTGATGGTATTAGGAGGTGGAGCCTTTGGAAGGTGATCAGATCATGAGGGTGGAGCACTTATGAATGGGCTTAGTGCCCTTATAAAAGAGACCCCAGAAGCTCCCTTGTCCCTGTGACAACACAGCCAGTAGGTGCTATCTATGACCTAGAAAGCAGGTCCTACACCAGACACCAAACCTGGAGGAGCCTTGCTTGTGGACTCCCCAGCCTCCAAAACTGTGAGAAACAAATATCTGTTATTTATCATCCACCCAGTCAGTGGTATTCCGTTACAGCAGCCAGAATGGACAGACTTTTGCATTCAAGGATTGTATCAAGAAACAGTACCCCGTGACCTGCCCTCAAAAAAGGAAAGGTTACCTATATTCCCTGCTCATAAGGAATTCATTACCTAGTAGGTCAGTGATACACAGAATACACTTCAAAAAGTGCACAAGAGCATTGAGAGATCATACATAGAGAGGAAGTTAAAGCACAAATACTGCACAACTGAGCACCACAGAACCAATATTAGGTGGTGATTACCTGCAAAAACAGAAGAACTTTCCACGGGATTCCTGTATGTTGCAAGCTTCCCCCCTTAGTGCATTTAAGCTGTACGTTGATTTTCTTTTTTCATTCAATTCACCCTTTCAGGAACACCCTCTCCGTAAAGCCGGATGTATCCATATCCCTGCAAAGGCACAGAGGTGGAAGCAGAGGAATCACAGAAGGGGGTCGCCCAGCTCCCCTGCCCCACGGAACCCCTCCAGACACAGGCTCCCTAGCTGCCCTCCCTGCTACCGACCAAAACTCTTCCACTGTCACTGCGTGGAGTTCAAAGATTCATCCTCCAAATATCCAGGACTCCTGCTTCCCCCACTGCTTCTATGTCCACACCCTGCTCTGCCCCCACTCGGGTACAACACACTTTTGTCACCTGTTTAAGGTGAACTATTCTGCTGTGGCGTGAGGAGAATCTCAGGAAACACAAGCCACACACAAATTATCTCACTTACAGAAAAGTCATCACCATCAATTTTGCTCAACAAAAGAACTGAAGCATCTCTTTCGCCACTGCCTGCCGAGAGACTCTGGCTGCTCTTGAAGCTCCAAATCCCAACACTAATTTCCAACTCCACCCTCAGTCCAAGACTGAGCACCTCCCCCAGAGCCCATGGTCCTGGTGAAGCAAGGTGATGTTTCTGTACGCCGCTGTCCTCAGGGCTGACACCGCTCTCTCCAATCATCGGAGCGCAGATAGGTGTCAGCCCAGACTCCCTACAGAAGCTCCCTAGGGTCACCACTCCATCATGTCTCTCTGAGCTGCCTTTGATCTCCCATATCCTTCATCTCTTCCCTGACTGGCTGCCCAGGCAGCTCCATGTCATGAATGAATCAATGCCCTCTTTTTATGTTCTGAAGTCTTTCTAAAAGTCTCAGTTTCTTCTTAGCTCTCTCCGCAGGGCACCATCATCATGGGCTCCAACTGTAATAGGGAAAAACAAATCTGACTCCATACCGGATCTGTTTCTTTTACTTCAACCTTTCTTTTTTCAATTTATTTATTTATTTACTATTTATTTTTAGCTGCTTGGGGTCTTCGTTGCTGCGTGCAGGCTTTCGCTAGTTGCAGCGAGCCGGGGCTACCCTTCATTGCGGTGCACGGGCTTCTCACTGCAGTGGCTCCTCTTGCTGTGGAGCACGGGCTCTAGGCACGCGGGCTTCAGTAGTTGTGGCTCACGGGCTCTAGAGCGCAGGCTCAGTAGTTTTGGCGCACGGGCTTAGTTGCTCCACTAAGCAATGGGATACTCCCGGACCAGGGCTTGAACCTGTGTCCCCTGCACTGGTAGGTGGATTCTTACCACTGCACCACCAGGGAAGTCCCTAACCTTTGTATTGTATTGCTTTTGCTTCCACTTAAGAATGTTGCCTATGGCCTGAAATATACAGGATGGCCCATTCTCAAGGCTCTGAGCTTTATAGATATAACACTTTTCCATTCTTTAGAGACTAAAAGGTGCAGAACAGAGAAAAACATTTGTCTTGTTGGAGGTTTACAGGAACATCACGACCTGACCTATGTGGAGAGCTGCAAGAACAAAGGATTCCCCCACCAAGAAGTCTGAACAACCAATCATGGCTCTCCCTCACTCTGTCTTTAGAAGTTGACTTTTTTGCTCTGCTGAAACCCTTTGGGGAGTTTGGGGGGGCACGAGCCACCCGTACTCCTTGTACGACCCTGCAATAAACCTTTCTCTGCTCCAAACTTTGACATTTCAGTATTGTTTGGCCTCACTGTGGATCGGGCACACGGACTTGCATTCTGTAACACTAACATGCAATCCAAAGTCACTACATGTTCCTGAAGGAGCCTCCAGTCCCAGCTATTGGCTGTTCTTTCTATTCAAAGGATCTTAGAGAGCTGGCACAGTCCAATATGGTAGCCACTAGCCTCATGCGGCTATTTAAATTCAAACTGATTCAAATTAAATAAAATTTAAAAATTCAGTTCCTCAGTGGCATTTGCCACATGTCAAGGACCTAATACCACAGGAGGCTAGTGGCTACAGTACTGGATGGTACAGATAAAAGGACATGCCCATCATCACAGAGCAATGGTATTCCACACACCCATACACACCATATTCCATATACCCACATACACCCATATACCACTGCTCTGGCCATAGTCACGTGGAGTGCAGGGTCCAATTTGGCTACAGTGGGATTTATCCAAAAAATGTCATGAAGGGAGTTTTGAACTAGGTTTTGAAACCATGATGACACTATCTTATGTCTGTAGAGTAACTTGCATATACAAGGAGTTTTTACATATATTTTTTAAAAACATGATTTCAAATGGGGTAACATTTTCTATGGCACAATCTCATATGCAAAGACACACAAGAGTAAATGCAAAGACTGAGAAGTCAGCAGACCTTCTCTCTCAAGGAAACAAACATTCTTTAATTTGCAGGGCTTTTAAGGTTTCAAAAAAGCCAATCAGATCCTGTCTACATATATTTCAACCTGCTTTTATATTCCTTAATTTGACCTTAACAACACTCTATGGTGCTACCAGGAAACACTAACCCATTACCAACCCAGACATGGACAGACCAGACCCCATTACACAACAAGTCCTGATGGTCCATCTTTTTTATAAAGACTCCCTTCCCCTGATATCAGTATTATAAAGGTGCTCCAGTGCATTTTAAACATGCAGCTGTCATTCTAGATGTATTCATATGCCAAATCAAGACCACAGAGGGCAAGGGAAAGAACAGGACAAAAATAAAAGGAAAAAAGAACATATGGATATCAAAAACACACCTACGTTTTTAACCCATCCCCTGTTGACTCTGCTCCTCTCTCTATATTCCCATCCTCTTAGCCAAGAACCCTGGCATCAAAAGCTATGCTTTCTGCTTGCAAGGTATCTGATTTAGCAACACTCTGGTTCGTAGCTAACATATCCAGCAGCACAGTCTGGAATTTAAAGGACTAGGGTGGGGCTCAGAGGTAGGAAAAGTAGGAACTCCGGTTTGGCCATGGTTTCGGATTTGAAGAACGGATCTTAGAAGAACACTCCCTGGTGTGGCTATATTTTCAAGTCCATATCACCGAGGATTTGGGAAGGGCGACCTTCTTAGGGTGAGCTGTTTCCTACAGGAGCCCAAGCTCACCCTACAGAGTACAAAAGCACATTTCTATCCTCCAATCAGCCCCCAGAGACAACCTGCCTGATGGCAAAGCTCACGCTGCAGCAGCTGCCAATTGTGAGTCTAGATGTCCACAGAGCCCCCAACAGTTAACAGGCACGGTTTATCCCAGACTGCTTTCCATTCTGTTTGCCACATTCTCAAAGGTAACCACTTAACACAATATGTACCTATGAATATCTCCCTCCAGAACAATACTCCTTCACCAACCAAAACTCTTTCTCTATAAAAAATATTATGTGAAGATTTTTCTAAGAATAAACGTATAAAATCAAACTTGAGTTCATAACCTTCATTCAACTAGTAACTCAGCATGTGCTCTCAAGTCAAATCAGCTGTCACTGTGACACCGCAGCTCTAGACCCTTTAGGTTTTATCACCAACCCCTGTTTTACTTATATTTTATTGAAGTATAGTTGATAAACAATATTATATAAGTTACAGGTGTACAATATAGTGATTCACAATTTTTGAAGGTTATACTCCATTTATAGTTATTACATAATATTGGCTATATTCCCCATGTTGTACAATATATCCTTGTATCAATAGCTTATTTTATACCTAATAATTTGTACCTCTTAATCCCCTACCCCTATATTGCCCCTCCCTCTTCCCTCTCCCTATTGGTCACCACTAGTTGTTCTTTGTATCTGTGAGTCTGCTTCCTTTTTGTTATATTTACTAGATTGCTGTATTTTTTAGATTCCACATATAAGTGATATCATGCACTATCTGTCTTTCTCTGTCTGACTTACTTCACTTAGCATAATGCCCTCCAAGTCCATCCATGTTGCTGCAAATGGCAAAATTTCATTCTTGTTTTTGTGGCTGAGTAATATTCCACTTTATATATTTTATATATATATATGGTGTGTATATAAATACACACACACAATATTGTCTATCCATTTATTCGTCGATGGACATTTAGGTTGCTTCCATGTTTTGGTAATTGTAAATAATCCTACTATGAACACTGGGGTGCATGTATCTTTTCAAATCAGTATGTTGTGGAGGTTTCTCAAAAAATTAAAAATAGAACTACCATTTGACCTAGCAATTCCACCAATCCCTTCTTAAAACTGAACTTTCCCCTAGAAACACTAAGCTAAGTGACACGCTCTCTCAGTAAGCTTTCTGCAACTGAAGATGTCTCACACTTAAAAAGCAAATCACAGACTGCACCTCACTTGGAGATCAGAGGGGAAAGTGTAACCAAAGGTACACAGAGTCTCAGCCATTCAAGCAGGTTGTACTGACGGTGCATGTCACAATATCCTACATCTATACCCAACTGTAGGTTCGTATTGCCACTGTAACAAATCACCACAAACGTCAACACTTAAAACAATGCAAGGGCTTCCCTAAAAAAAAAAAAAAAAACAATGCAAATTTATTATCTTACAATTCTGGAGGTGGGAAGTCTGAAATGGGTTGGCAGGGCTGCATTCCTTTTTGAGAATCCGAGCGAAAATCTGTTGGCTCATGGTCCAACAGATTTTGGTTCCTCCATCTTCAAAGCCAGCAGTGCGGCATCTTCAAATCGCTCTCTCCGACTTCTGCCTACCTCATCACATCTTCTTCTCTAACTCTGATCCTCTTGCCTCCCTCTTATGAGGAATCTTGTGATTACACTGAACCCATCCAAATAATCCAGGATAATCTTCCCATCGTAAAATCCTTAACTTAATCACATCTGCAAAATCTCTTTGGCCAATAAGGTAATATTCACAGGTTCCATAGACTAGGACATATATATGTGGGGGGAGAGTATTAGTCTGTCTAATATATCAACCTTATAAACTCATTTCTACACGCTACCTAATTAAAAGCGACCTTCTAAAGTACCACGGATTAATTAAAAATTCATTATATATATTCTCACCAACTGAAGTTTTATATTTGCATTTGGTTTTTTTTTTTTTTTTTTTTTTTGGCCGTGCGACACACCATGTGGGATCTTAGTTCCCTGACCAGGGATTGAACCCGCACACCCAGCATTGGAAGTGCAGGGTCTTAACCACTGGACAACCAGGGAAGTCCTATATTTGCATTATGTACTTGAATATCAGGCAGGATTCACTGGGAATAGTTAAGGAATGCAAATTATTTTTCCAACCTACTGACTAGTCACCTTTTTATATTTCTTAAAAAGACAATATGCAATTATCATCTGCAAGAACTAGCATGGATTTCACTGTATCCTCTGAGGGACTTTGGTGATAAAAAAGTGAGGTCATATATAAACTTGACATGAGATATTTTAATTCAATCTCAGTAGCTTATTCCTTTAAAATCACGTGGCTTTTTGTTACTTTTTACTGATCCACTACCTCTTAGTGACAAATTTTTTTTATGAAATAATTTTTTAATTTAATTCATCATTTTCAAGGTATCTTTATTTTTCACACTGGACTTATAACCACACATCCGCTAGAGATCAATGTGGATTTTGTTTTTGAATTTTTGAATTTATTTTTTTTATACAGCAGGTCCTTATTAGTCATCAATTTTATACACATCAGTGTATACATGTCAATCCCAATCTCCCAATTCATCACACCACCCCCAACCCCTACCGCTTTCCCCTCTTGGTGCCCATACGTTTGTTCTCTACATCTGTGTCTCAATTTCTGCCCTGAAAACCGGTTCATCTGTACCATTTTTCTAGGTTCCACATAT
>NC_041233.1:7393397-7397103 GCF_002837175.3 Physeter macrocephalus | reverse complement strand
GATGGGCATTTAGGTTGCTTCCATGACCTGGCTATTGTAAATAGTGCTGTAATGAACATTGGGGTGCATGTGTCTTTTTGAATTACGGTTTTCTCTGGGTATATGCCCAGTAGTGGGACTGCTGGATCATATGGTCATTTTATTTTTTGTTTTTTAAGGAACCTCCATACTGTTCTCTCTGAAGTGGCTGTATCAATGTACATTCCCACCAACAGTGCAAGAGGGTTCCCTTTTCTCCACACCCTCTCCAGCATTTGTTGTTTGTAGATTTTCTGATGATGCCTATTCTAACTGGTGTGAGGTGATACCTCATTGTAGTTTCGATTTGCATTTCTCTAATAATTAGTGATGCTGAGCAGCTTTTCATGTGCTTCTTGGCCATCTGTATGTCTTCTTTGGAGAAATGTCTATTTAGGTCTTCTGCCCATTTTTGGATTGGGCTGTATGTTTTTTAATATTGAGCTACATGAGCTGTTTATATATTTTGGAGATTAACCCTTTGTCAGTTGATTCGTTTGCAAATGTTTTCTCCCATTCTGAGGGTTGTCTTTTTGTCTTGCTTATGGTTTCCTTTGCTGTGCAAAAGCTTTGAAGTTTCATTAGGTCTCATTTGTTTATTTTTGTTTTTATTTCCATTAATCTAAGAGGTGGATCAAAAAAGATACTGCTGTGATTTATGTCAAACTTTTTTTCCCTCAAGACTGCTTTGGCTATTCGGGGTCTTTTGTGTCTCCATACAAATTTTAAGATTTTTTTGTTCTAGTTCTGTAAAACATGCCATTGGTAATTAGATGGGGATTGCACTGAATAGGTAGATTGCTTTGGGTAGTATAGTCATTTTCACAATACTGATTCTTCCAATCCAAGAACATGGTTTATCTCTCCATCTGTTGGTATCATCTTTCATTTCTTTCATCAGTGTCTTATAGTTTCCTGCATACAGGTCTTTTGTCTCCCTAGGTAGGTTTATTCCTAGGTATTTTATTCTTTTTGTTGAAATGGTAAATGTGAGTGTTTTCTTAATTTCACTTTCAGATTTTTCATCATTAGTGTACAGGAATGCAAGAGATTTCTGTGCATTAATTTTGTCATCTGCAAACAGTGACAGTTCTACTTCTTCTTTTCCAATTTGTATTCCTTTTCCTTTTTCTTCTCTGATTGCCGTGGCTAGGACTTCCAAAACTATGTTGAATAATAGTGGTGAGAGTGGACATCCTTGTCTTAGTGACAAATTTGAACTAGTACTAGACTGTACAAAAAAATTATTTCCAATTTAAATATATTCAAAGGGAATGAAACCATATATGGAAAGAAATGGTTATTCTTTTTCACAATGCTATCTTATTTGGAAATGGATCTAAAAATCTGACAATCAAAGGGATGGGAGGAAAAGGCTGTGCTTATTTTCAAACACGCCTACCAAGATGTTATTTTTCTTCATTTATATCTAAGAAAAGTTAGTCTGAGATCCTTTATGGAATAGAGCTCCCCCATTAGGAACAGGTTAAGCTGGAGGCAGGTGAAATGAACAGAATAAGCAGCGATCTCCTGAGAGGTCTGAAGTACTTATAAGGAAGACTCAGCAGGTGAAAAGAGCAAAAAAACTACAGGGTGCCTCCCCATGAGTTTGGGGCTATTGTTAACCGAAGGATGAGTGGTTCAGCTTCGTGGGATCCACACAGGTTTGGTTTGCTAGATGGGAGCAAAAAAGGCTTTTCCTGTTATAGTATAAATTCAGTCAAGAAAGGGTTATTTTGGCTTTATAAATAATACAAACACTTACATGAAATTCAATGAAAAGCTGTCTCTCAGAATACTGCCCTGTTACCTCTTTCAAAGGCAAGATTTTATGAGCCATATCTTGTACCGTCACATGACAGCTTAATCTAAACACATCCAAGTACCATGGGAAAAATACTAACTACCAGAGAATCAAGGCTGGAGACAATTAACTTGAAGGGTAGAAAACTTACTTTACCCCTTGAATATTTTCTACAGCAACATAAAACCAATGCAGGCTAGTTCATGAGGCCATAGTGTCATCTTTTGCCAAGTAATGGAACCCAAAAACATGAAAGAATGTGAAATCATTGATTAGCAACCTCAGAAAAGTCAACCAATGCCCCTGGTTTGGGTTTTGGCTTGGTTTTGTCTCCTATGGCACAGGAGCTTGGGGTGACAAGTTGTGAAAAGCATTTATTCCAGCAGCCATCCAATACTCATTGACACATCTGTTGAAGGAGCCTATGAATAGGGTCCACTCTTGCAAGGAAAGTTCAAGAAGGAAGGGACAGGACAAGTACCTGCTCCGCATCTCTCCTCATCAGGCACTGAGACTTAGAAGCGATGGTCACAAAGGGTGAGGCGATGGCCAGGAGGACCTCACTAACCATCTGCATTTTGCCCAAATATCAAAGGCCACCAATTCATGAATGCATACATGCCAGGCACACACACCAGGCACGGCTTTGGATGTGGCTACTCCCAAGCACCTTGGGGTTGTGAGGAGTAAATTCAGTGAGTAGCATGTCTCCCATCTCTTTATATCAATTCCCAGCACTCTCTGGAAGACGGAAATAAAGTGCAGCCATCGTCCCATTTCTAAATTTGAAGGGGCACACTTCTCAGCTGGTACCAACAGATACCAAATGGGTGGGACATATACAGATGACTTCAGCCAGCATTCACAGAGAAATAACAGCAGTGAACACTGTCTTTTTAAAGTGGTCTAAACATGGATGGACCTAGAAATTGTCATACTGAGCGAAATAAGTCAGACAGAGGAGGACAAATATCACATAATATTGCTTATATGTGTAATCTAAAAAAATGGTACAAATGAACTTATTTACAAAACAGAAATAGAGTCACAGATGTAGAAAACAAACTGATGGTTACCAAGGGGGAAAGGGGGGGAGGGATAAATTAGGAGATTGGGATTGACATACACATACTACTATATATAAAATAGATAACCAAATAAGGACCTACTGTAAAGCACAGGGAACTCTACTCAATACTCTGTTACAACCTATATGGGAAAAGAACCTTAAAAAGAGTGGCTATATGTATACGTATAACTGATTCACTTTGCTGTACAGCAGAAACTAACACAGCATTGTAAATCAACTATACGCTAATAAAAATTAAAAAAAAAAAAACTGTGGTCTAGAATGCTTTCTCTATTCTAAATAAGAATATCTGGGGCTCCCATGGTGGCGCAGTGGTTAAGAATCCACCTGCCAATGCAGGGGACACGGGTTCGAGCCCTGGTCCAGGAAGATCCCACATGCCGCGGAGCAACTATGCCCGTGCACCACAACTACTGAGCCTGCGCTCTAGAGCCTGCGAGCCACAACTACTGAGCCTGCATGCCACAACTACTGAAGCCCGCGTGCCTAGAGCCCGTGCTCCACAGCAAGAGAAGTCACCACAATGAGAAGCCCACACACCACAATCAAGAGTAGCCCCTGCTCGCCACAACTAAAGAAAGCCCGTGCACAAAAACGAAGACCCAACACACGGGGGCTTCCCTGGTGGCGCAGTGGTTGAGAGTCCGCCTGCCGATGCAGGGGACACGGGTTCGTGCCCCGGTCTGGGAGGATCCCACGTGCCGCGGAGCGGCTGGGCCCGTGAGCCGTGGCCGCTGAGCCTGCGCGTCCGGAGCCTGTGCTCCGCAACGGGAGAGGCCACAACGGTGAGAGGC
>NC_041233.1:7385929-7393381 GCF_002837175.3 Physeter macrocephalus | reverse complement strand
AGGCCACAACAGTGAGAGGCGCGCGTACTGAAAAAAAAAAAAAAAAAAAAAAAAAAAAAAAAAAAGACCCAACACAGCCAAAACTAACTAACTTACTAAATAAATAAATAAAATAAATGTATTTTTAAAAAAATAAGAAGAATTTCTGAGATGAAAACCCCCTAAAGCTACATGGGAACCTCAGATTTTCACTGAGGCTCATTTTAAAAGCACATCCAAGCCCACTGTGTTAAGAGGAATGTGACAAGAGAAACCCGAGACGGCCACCCAGAGGCAGAGAGGGGCATCAATCCTGTCAACATCTCAAATCTGAGAAATGTGGGAGATGCAGTAAGTTTCCCTTCTGTGCGCTGGGTTTCTGACAAAATGTGTGAACACCATTTTCTGCTTTACTGACAACTTCACGGGCTGAAAAGAACAAATGCATCCTTGCGCCTCTAGTATTAGGAATAAATCTACATCCACAAATGGTACTCGAAGAGTGAATCATCACTCATTACACTTCTCACATTGTGCATCTCCATTTAAACAAAAACATTTACATTTCTTATCCTGATATTGCTAGACTATAAAATCAGATGATTCATCACAGGTAGGTAACCAAGTTCACAGAGAAGCAGCCTCAGCAAAGGAAAGCCAAATGAGCAGTAGATCTTAAACCTGGGATTGAACCTGGGAACAGAATAGCAGGTGACAGAGATGCTACTATAAATACACTGAATAAAAATCAAGCCCAAAGAATGAAGACTGGTTAGTGCATTAGTCTCTTATCCCAGCTGGTTCGGGTGCTGTTTGCGAAGCCACAGTGACATGTCAGTGAAGAAGAGAAATCTGGCAAAAAGTTTTCCCTAAAGCCATTCATTCCTCTTGCAGAGAATCCAAGCTTTAATGTAAAAGCAGGCCTCCTATCTTTCTCAAGTGCAAGATGAGAATAGTGTTTTCATGGCCGGGGGCCATGAAAATACACTCTGCAGCCTGATAAGAAAAGAACTCACATGCCACAACAAGCCACAGACACTATAATTTGAGTGTTCTAGGTATATTTGCACACAAATACAGGCAATTCATACTCTCCTAGCTTTAGAATTAACTTGTCCATTGTTACCAACCCTATTTTAATTAAAGCGGCAGAATTTTTACTGCTTTCAGCCAACCTGTTCCACTGCAGCTGCAGAATGAAGGCCCTGTATCTTTACATCCTCAAACCATAACACTGCCCGTGACCTCTCCTCCCAAAGCTCCAACACTCCCAGCATCACAGGATGAAGCAATGTGGTCCTACCTGGTACCTCCTGCCACCCCCCACAATCATCACTGCCCTGCACGGGGTACCAATGATTTGCAGGAGATCAAATTCCCCTAAGCAAGCCCTGGCTTGGATTAGTTAACCAACATGCTTAAGCTCCCTCTTGAGATCAGCATCCCTCCTTTCTTTCCCACCAAGATACCTCAGTAAGATAAAGGTAACAGATGGGGATGGAGGAAAGGATGAACCCAGAATAAAAGAGTTAAAAATGCTCGGTCGCTGAGATGGGAAAGTGTTATGGACTGAACCATCTCCCCAAAATTCGTATGTCGAAGCCTTAACCCCCCAGTACTTCAAAATGTGACCGTATTTGGAAACAGGACCTTTAAAGAAGTAATTAAGACTAAATGAGGTCATTAGGGTAGGCCCTTAATCCAATCTGACTTGTGTCCTTACAAGAAGAGAAAAGCAGGACGTAGACACACATAGAGGAAAGACCACGTGAAGAGGCAGTGAGTAGACAGCCGTCTACAAGCCAAGGAGAGGCCTCTGGGAAACCAAACTTCCCAACACCTCGATCTCGGACTTCCAACCTCCAGAACAGTGAGAAAGTAAACCTCTGTTGTTTAAGACACCCAGCCTGTGGTATTCTGTTACGGCAGCCCTAGCAAACTAATAAAGGAAGGAACAGAGCATCCTTAAGAGTAAAACGTCAGAAGTTGCCTCCTCCTATCCATCTCCGCACAGCGGTCTTCCCCCCTGGGGCTCTCTCTCCTCAAGCCCCCAGGAGCTCAGGATTCTCATACTGACCTGCAACTGAAATGAAGGAACAGAGTATTTCACTGCAAATGCTCTTGGCTCCTGATACTAGGAAAGCAATCTGATTAAAAATGCGCACACACAATTACACCACTCTAAAAATACAACTATTGTATTATCCTATGGCTTCAGTCTACTGTTCTTTCTCTTTGCTTCCCTTCTCCCCCTTCCAGCTTCCAGGAACAGCAGAGAAGAAATTTAACATTTACTGACATTAAGAGTTTTCTCTTACTGGGCAGATTTTATTTTATGCAGAAGGGAAGGGACTCAGAGAGGTTAAAGTAACTTTTCCAAGAGTAGAACCAGAAACTGAGCCCAGATATTTCTGAATCAAAAGCCCCTGGGACTTCCCTGGTGGTCCAGCGGTTAAGACTCCGTGCTCCTAACCCAGGGAGCACCAGTTCGATCTCTGGTCGGTGAACTAAGATCCCACGTGCCACATGGCGAGGCAAAAAAACAGAAAAAAGAAAAACCCCTTATTTTTCCCACGAAGCCAGTTTCTTCCCAGCAGCCAAGATGGCCAAATGTTTTATAAAATAGTTCTACTGGGGAAAAAAAGCCACTGTAAACACTCTCCTAATATCCCTAGAGATTTAATCTTAAATTGGTATTAATTAGATGCTGCTTACTATCGAAGCCTGTGGAACAACTAAAATTTCTCTTCAAATTTCACAAATCATGATGAACATAAATGACAATTAACACCCTTGAACAGTTTTTACGGAAAGATAAACCAATGAAATACCTACTTTTAAAATCCAGCTTAATGACTATAAAAAGGCAACGTGAGCTCTGTGCTGGCGACAAGGCTGCTCCGAGCTCACAGAGGCCACGTGTCACGAGGCAGCCAGCCCTGCCCCTCCAGGCAGACGCTTTTCTTGCTTCCTGCCTGGCTGCCGCAGGTGAAATCTGCAGTTAACTTCCCCTGGTAATAAGCCCAAATCAGCTTAATTTAATTTTCTTTCCTGAGAACTGAAAAGGGCTGAGTACCTTCAGGAAATGCCTGACTATAAGCGAAGTCCCCAAGCAGTAAAACTGAGCACAGTGAAGACCCCCAAAACTGCAAGACCAGCGCCCGGGAAGAAAACTGGCCTAAGAGGTGATGAACGCAGCGCACAGCCACTCCTGGCCTCACGGAGAGGAATGGGCGCCTTGAAGGACCCCCTCCCCCTTCTCTTTTTGCTCTCGGAAAGGCTTGGCCGTGAATAAAAAGCAACGACTACCTTCACGTTCATGAATAGCTCTATACACCCAGCCACCTTGCTGCCTGGAACAATTATGCACATCATTAAAGCTGCTGGCCATTCCTCTGGGACTGCCATTCAGTTTCCACCACACCCTGAGCTCCTGGGTTCTTAGCAGTCACAGCTTTTGGCTGACACAGCACGATCATTCCGTTACTGATTTATAAGATTAATGGGAACGTCAGCAGCCGGGAAACTAAAAGAGCGTAGACGGAAGCAGAGAAGCCAGCTTCATGCGGATGAGTCTGATTTGGGCCAAGCTGAGGGTGAGGTAATAACGGGGCATCTCGTGAAAATAGCGAAGAGACGCTGGGTAGGGGCCTCAGCACAGTGTGCTGGTGGCTGGCTGTGAACGAGATCTTCAAAGGGGAGGATGTGTGGGCAGATGAGGAGGATGGAGGACCAGACTCTCAGGCATCCACATAGAGGCGGTGGGAGCCCTGTGGGAGGCAGGGAGAAACCAGGGAGGGCGGGGAAATAACCACCACTTAGAGCCTGCTATCCAATACGGCCCGTTCCGTGTGCCTACTGGGTGCCTGAGGCCGGTCCACACTGAGATGTGTTCGAAGTATAAAACACACACTTGACACAGATGAACCTATCTATGCAACAGAAGCAGACTCACAGACATGGAGAACAGACTTCTGGTCGCCAAGGAGGAGGAGAGGGGGTGGGGGAAGGATGCATTGGGAGCTTGGGGTTAGCAGATGCAAACTAGTATCTATAGGAGGGATACACAGCAAGGTCCTACTGTAGACTGTAGAGCACAGGGAACTAGATTCAGTGTCCTGTGATAAGCCATAATGGAAAAGAATATGACAAAGAATGTGTATATATATGTATAACAGAATCACTTTGCTGTACAGTAGAAACTAACACAACTTTGTAAATCAGCTATACTTTAATAAAATTAATTTTTTAAAAAAAAAAGTAAAACACACACTGGATTTTGAGGCCTAAATGGACAAAAGTCCCACGTCTCCTAGGGAAGTTCAGAGAACTTAGGCCATGGGAAAGTATCTGACGGCCCACCGGCGACCTCTCAACAGCCCTGCTGGAGAGCGGTGAGCCAGCTGACAGTAAGTAAACCATTGCTGTGTCTACACATTTTGAGCAGAGAAACAGTAGAATGAAGAGACGTTCTGTTTTGTTGATTCTGAAAGAGAAGACTTGTGAATGTTTCTAAACAGCGTGCTAGCAGCCTTTTTATTCCAGCAAGACAGGGACACGCGGCAACCCAAATTCACATTCTCATCCCCACGGAACCATCTGGGAAAAGCACACACACCAATACAAGCAGAGATGGGGAAGGGAGGGGGACGGGGAGGAATGCTGTGGTTTATCTAGAAAGGAGCTCAGGCCTTCCGTGTTTGGGTTTTTGTTTTAAATCCTGGATGAGATCACAAACAAGGCTGAAAGGGCCGACAGAGGGTTAGCTGCTGGGCCTGAGGACAGTGTGGGACGGCACCACCAGGCACATTCTGAATCCTGGGATACCAAGGCCATGTCACCTGGCTGGTGGCTTTGCAATTGCCACTGCTTGTGTGAATAAAAAATATTGCCAGCCACATCAGAAAACAAAAGATGTTGCAGCCATCAAGCTGTCACATTACAGCCGCCCTGACCGTGAGCCCTGAGGGAACTCAGGATGGAAACAGGATGCCCCCCCATAAAACCATCAGATACTACAGCCACCCCGAACAGTGCACCCAGTGGAGACTCAGGATGAGAAAGCACAGGATGCTGGCCCCAGACAGCTAAGGTGCATATCGAAGGAGTGATTTCAGTGAGCTCAGACTCTTGCATCTTCTCATACATAGAAAAGCTCTAAATACCTTAACTTGAGATGTCTGGTTTTCTTTAATTAACAATAATCATTTGATGTTCTGACTACCTGGTCTTTGTTGCCAAAACTCCTATATATCCTGGCTCCTCCCTCACCTCTTCAGGGCAGTGTCTCAGAGTTATCTGAGATGCTGTGTCCCGGGCTTAAGTCCTCAGTTTTGTCTGCTGAATAAAACATAACTCTCAACTTTTAGGTTGCGCACTTTTTTTCAGTCGACAATTGAACATACATTCATCAAGAAATTTCTCCACGGTTGTGATAAATTTTATTACTACCTAACTTCAAGCATGTACCTAAATGCCACAGAGGCTTCAGGCTGCTTTTTCCTCTTATTCCCCAGCCCCTAAATAAATTAACTTTGAAAAGTGTTAACTGTTGATAGCTATCTGTAACTTCTGAATGGACACTAATGGAAAAAAGAGGCCCTGCCGGCACGCTTGATCCAGCATCAGGCTATAATTCTGGATGGGCTACAAGTCACTGTAAACACTCACAAAAAAAGAAAAGATGCGGGGACTTCCCTGGCGGTCCAGTGGTTAAGACTCTGCACTTCCACTGCAGGCGGGCACGGGTAAGATCCCACGTGCCATGCGGCCAAAAAAAAAAAAGATGCAAGTAGTTAGAGAAAGTAAGTCCTCTGGCAAATTGTTAAAACATCCAGTCTTCATTTCATAAACAACTAGATGTTATTCAAGCTTTTGTGACTTCTCTCCTGCTGCAAGGAGATGTAAGAATTAAGGTCACCTGACACTGCAGGTGTGGATGGAAACATTTATTTCACATGCATATTGTGTCATAAACTTGACCTATTAAATTCCTCAAACACTGAAGCATAACAATAGCAGGGGTGACTTTCCTGGTGGCACAGTGGTTAAGAATCCGCCTGCCAATGTAGGGGACGTGGGTTCGAGCCCTGGTCCGGGAGGATCCCACGTGCCACGGAGCGACTAAGCCCGTGCGCCACAACTATTGAGCCTGCGCTCTAGAGCCCGCAAGCCACAACTATTGAAGCCCACACGCCTAGAGCCCATGCTCTGCAACAAGAGAAACCACTGCAATGAGAAGCTCATGCCCAGCAACGAAGAGTACCGGCTCACCGCAACTAGAGAAAGCCCACGCGCAGCAACGAAGACCCAATGCAGAAATAAATAAATAAACAAATAAATAAAAATAAACAAACAGCAGGGTCCAATTTGACACTCTTTCCATATAGAAGAAATTTACAGAGAAACTAACAAGCACGTGGTTGACACACATCTGCTTACCCAAGCACTTGGTGGTGACCTTATGGTACTGAGAACTTGGAAACACTACAAGCCTGCATGAGAGGCAGCTGTAAGTGGCAATTCTCTCTTTGGTGCAATTTTTTCCCCTAATTGAAGGAACTTAATACCAGGGTTTTAATTCCACAAGATAACAGGGCAGTGCCTGAAAGCAGCACCAACAAATTAAAAGAGAGGTACACGGACAATAACAATGTTAATATTTCATTTCCAGGCCACAAGAAATATTTAGCATCATGGTTCATTGATGGCTCCTACCAAAGACTTTTGTTTTAAAGCAGAGTAGTGTAGTTGTTAACAGACAGGCTCTGGCACAGGTTGGATCCTGGATCCAAAAGAAGAGCTGTGCAGTTTAACCTCCCAGTGCCTCAGTTAAAATGCAGGTAAAAATAGTATGGACTTCACATGTCCTGTGAAGAGAAAACGAGTTAATGCACAAATGTAATAGGGAAGAACAAATCTGACTCCACATTAGATCTGTTTCTTTTACTTTAATCTTTGCATTCTATTGCTTTTCCTACAAGTTAAGAATGTTGCCTATGGCCTGAAAGATACACGAAAGCCCATTTCTGAAGGCTCTGACCTTTAAAGATGTAACATTTTTCCATTCTTATAGAAATTAAAAATTGCAGGGATAGACTGAGCGCTTGAGATTGACATGTACACGCTGCTATATATAAAACGGATAACCAACAAGGACCTACTGTAGAGCACAGGGAACGCTGCTCAATATTCTGTAATAACCTAAATGGGAAAAGAATTTGAAAAAGAATAGATACATGTATATGTATAACTGAATCACTTTGCTGTACACCTGAAACTATCACAACATTGTTCATCAACTATGCTCCAATATAAAATAAAAAAAATTTTTTTTAAAGTTGCAGAACAGGGGCTTCCCTGGTGGCACAGTGGTTGAGAGTCCACCTGCCGATGCAGGGGACACGGGTCCGTGCCCCGGTCCGGGAGGATCCCACATGCCGCGGAGCGGCTGGGCCCGTGAGCCATGGCCGC
>NC_041233.1:7349453-7383191 GCF_002837175.3 Physeter macrocephalus | reverse complement strand
CACTGGTCCGGGAAGATCCCACATGCCGCGGAGCAACTAAGCCCGTGTGCCACAACTACTGAGCCTGCGCTCTAGAGCCCGTGAGCCACAACTACTGAGCCCACGTGCCACCACTACCGAAGCCTGCGCGCCTAGAGCCCGTGCTCCGCAACAAGAGAAGCCACCGCCATGAGAAGCCCACGCACCGCAACGAAGAGTAGCCCCCGCTCGCCGCAACTAGAGAAAGCCAGCACATAGCAATGAAGACCCAACGCAGCCAAAAATAAAATAAAATTTAAAAACTAAAAAAAAAAAACCTACCACAAACTAGACGTTCAATAAATGTTTCTTAAATAGTCGATCGATTAAATGCACCAGGATGAAACCCATGTTCCTTAAAATGACATTCAGGTTGAGCCTTTAACTCTCCTTCCTTCCTCTTTGTAAACCCTCCACCCATTTCCAAAATTCCAGTGAAGGTAGAAAGTGAACAGGCTGTGTCTTCTGGAGCACCAGTTATACTACCTGGGGAGGGTTTTCAAATACTTTTGTGTTAAAATGCTCTGATACATCCTGAACGGGAAGGCTGGACCCCTATCAGTTGTTAAGATTAAATACAAGTCTCCAAATACATTCTGAGTGTACAGCAAGCAGCTTTAAAGCTGATGCTGCAGAAAACCTCCAACCACTCCCATTGGCTTTTGCTCCCCTCTTGCTGGTCAGCACATTGATGAAAATACTCCCAAAAAGCTCCGGCTGCCCGGTGCCATCTGGTCACACCACATGCCTGCTTATCTCTACTCCATCAGGACTCCCTTCACCTGTCTCTCCCGCACCCTCTCTCCCATCTCAGATGCCGGAAGACCACCCTGACTGGTGGTAAGTAGAATTTCCTAAACTGCACCTGACCTTAAAAGTGGTGTAATTCTCCTGGCATAAATTATACCCACTTCACATGGTTAGGTGGCCAGCTTTCTCTCTGCTCCTATAACAGAGAATCCTTAAGAGCAGGGACTCTGTCTCCTACAGCTTCTAATTCCCTGGAGTGATTTCCTGCTGACTGATGGATGAACAGAATGTGCAGCCAATTCTGCTTCAGGTCACCCAGCATGCAGGAGAAAAACATTAAAAAATGGAAAAGTAAAAAGTTAAACACAAACTTGAGTATGTAAAATCTTCCCCCAATGACTTCATTGGGCAAACATGTTTTTATTTGTAGGTGACAAGTTGATAATAATATGATGAGCAATGGAAAACAGTTAAAAATTTAGGGTGAGGCGAACAAAGGAAAATGTTTATTAACATCACGCCATACTCTATGTTCGTTTTAATGCTGAACGTAAGTTTTCAAAAAAAACTTCCTAATAAAAGCAAAACTTCCCCTAATAAAATTTAGGGGAAACCAGTATTAAAGTGAAAAATCATAAAGTAAAACATATTCCTGGAGGAATGGCCTAATAAAATAAACCGAAATAAATAATTTTGAAAATAAAACATCATAAAAATTGTCTAAAATCTTGCCTGACAATAGTTAGAAGAAAAAAATGGACTTTGCCAAAACATTGAAGGAAATGAAATTATTCAGTCCTGATAATTCAGTACTTCACTTAGGTTTTTAAAAAACGTGAAAGGCAAAAGTACTGACGGATAAAAAGCATCATCAAGGATTTTCCTTGGGAAATATTTCACTCTTAAGTATTATATAAACATTCCTGATTTTTTTGGGACTATTTTTAGCCATTTGGATGACAGACAGTAATAATTAAGTCCAGGACAAATGTGCACTCTGCACCCATCATACGAGCTATAAATGTCCAAGTTGTTGTGCCTATTTTGAAATGTATTACATATACAGACGTAAATAATTTCTTAAATTATTAAATTCCTAAAGAAGTAAATTTACATATCAGTACACATTTTTTAAATTGCCCTGTTAATAAAATCACTCCCTTTAAATTCTATGGCTAAACATTAGAGTGGTCCTCTTCATTCTTCACCCGCTTTCTCTTTATCATCACAAAATACAGCCAGATTATCAGGAAAAGACGCGTAACTGGGATAGGCTGCAATTTATTACATGGATTTTTCTAGGACCTAGCATACATTCACCAACACTCCGTTAAAAAAAAAAAAAAATCGCAGCTCAAGATCATAACGTCCTAAGGAGCCATTTTTCCCCATCCATCATTTAAACTTTTCTTACTTTAATAAGCTCTTCTCAGAAAAAGATAGTTCTCCTGGAGTGGCTACAATTATGCTAAACTTTAAGAGGCACAAGAGATTTTGTCTCCATTGTATGTATTTTTTCTCAACTGGCTCACCTAGGAGCAGGTCAGAAGAAAAATGCCAGTACAAGGAGATTCTAATAACAGTAACAGAAAGTTCATTTGATACATCAAAAGCCAGAGAACAGTCAGGGAAACCACTTATGCTCAAAGTAAAAATGGATTTTGGTGAATAAGAATTCATTTAAATATTGGCTTAAATCATAACGGCGGAGGAAGAACTTTCCTACAGAAATTGCCATACCCAAACCCGCTTTTGCAAAAGTCAGGGCAAATGTAATCATGGTAGGAAAACAAGGTAGATGACACCAAATTAACAAAAGGGAAGTCTTTTTTTTAATCCCTAAGAATAGAGGACATCCAACCACCAGCAAAAACATGAAAGTGCAGACTGAAACAGAGAATCTATTTACACAGATAGCCACATTGGCAGGGGACAAATAGACAGCCAACAAAATCTTATCTGTCATAATAAAAGTTTCAATAGCACATATGGAACAATAGCAACTTCAACTGTTCTTAAGCCATGTCAACAGTTCATGACCTATAAAACTAGTATTTTTGCCACAGCACAAATTTTGCTGATTGGTAAGCGACACCCAGCGAGTCACCCAGCCTCTGTGTGTCAGTGTGGCTTTGCTGTAATCACCATACTGTATATGCTTATTTTCAAGAAGCATTAAAAAACGAAAAGAGAAAACTTTGTCTCCTCTGAGGAAAATGGCCCCAGAAAGAAAGCCAAGTACTAGGGCCACTGACTGAGATTGCTGTGAAGAGGTCTTTAAAACACATATATAATTCTTAACCAAAAAATTCAAAGTTTTGGATAAATTAAGGCATGGAATGCTGAATTTGTTAGTGACTTAGTTGTATGGTGTGACTGATTACACCACAAGCTCTATGTAGAACAAGGCAATGGAGGTTCACTGTCATCATCAAGGAGAAAGGATGTGAAATTAACATGTTTGCCCATTTAAAAAAAAAACAGCTAAAAGAAATATAATGCACTGAATAAAGCATGGAATGTTAACAGAAGAGAATCAGGCAGGAAGAACCTTCCACAATGGCACAGTAAGTCAAATCAAAACCACCTGGTATTGGACTTCCCTGGTGGCACAGTGGTTAAGAATCCTCCTGCCAATGCAGGAGACACAGGTTCGAGCCCTGGTCCGGAAAGGTCCCACATGCCGCGGAGCAACTAAGCCCGTGCGCCACAACTACTGAGCCTGCGCTCTAGAGCCCTCGAGCCACAACTGCTGAGCCCACGTGCCACAACTACTGAAGCCCGCGCGCCCAGAGTCTGTGCTCCGCAACAAGAGAAGCCCCGCCCCCACTCGCCGCATCTAGAGAAAGCCCGCAGGCAGCAGCGAAGACCCAACTCAGCCAAAAATTAATTAATTAATTAATTAATTATTTTTAAAAACCACCTGGTATAGTGGTCACAGATTGGAAGACCCAATATAGTCAAGATGCCTATTCACCCCAAATTCATATACAGGTTTAATGCAATTCTTATCAAAATCCCAGTGAGATATTTTGGTAGATATAGACAAGACTACTCTAAAATGTACATGGATCGGCAAAGGAACTACAATGGTAAAGCAATGTTGGAAAACATGAATAAAGTGGAATGAAACATTTTACCTGATTTCAATACTTATTAGGTGGCTACAGGATTCAAGACTGTGTGGTACTGATGGACACACAGACACATAAATGAATGGAGCAGAATACAGAACCCAGAAATAGTCCCACGCAAGTATGGCCAACTAATTTTTTGCAAAAGCGCAAAAGCAATTCAGTATAAGAATGGTAGTCTTTTAAACTCTGCCATTTACAACGATGTGTATGGACCTAGAGTGCATTATGCTAGTGAAATAAGTCAGACAGAAAAAGACAAATACTGTGTTATCACTTATATGTGGAATATAAAAAATAAAACAAATAAATATATCTAGTAAAACAGACTCACCAGTGTAGAAAACAACCTAGTGGATACCAATGTGGAGAGGGAAGAGGAGAGGGACAAGATAGGGGTATGGGATTAAGAGATACAAACTACTATGTATAAAACAGATAAGCAACAAGGATATATTGTATAGCACAGGGAATTATAACCATTATTTTGTAATACCTTTAAATGGAATATATAAAAATACGAAATCACTAAGCTGTAAATCACTATGTGTACCTGAAACTAATATAATATTGTAAATCAACTATGTTTCAATAAAAAAAAAACCTTCTAAAAAAAAAGAATTGGTAGTCTTTTAAACAAATGGTGCTGGAGTACTTGGGTATCAATACGCAAAAAATAAAGAAACTCTACCTAAGTCTCACACCTTATTCAAAATTGACTCAAAATAGATCATAGATTTAAATGTAAAACATAAACCTATAAAACTTTTAGAAGAAATCATAAAAGAAAATATTCATGACCAAGGGCTTGGTGAAGAGTTCTTAGACATGAGACTAAATTACAATCCACAAAAGGGAAATATTGATAAGCTGCACTTCATCGAAATTAAAATCTTTTGTTTTTCAAGAGATTCTATTAAGAGGAAGAAGAGATGAGCTACAGACTGGTGAAAACATTTGCAAACCACATATCTGATAAAAGACTCATATCCAAAATTTATAAAGAACCCTCAAAATTCAACCACTAAAAATAATCCATTTGACCAAAGGGAATTATACAATGGCAAATAAGCACATGAAAAGATGTCCAACATCACTAGTCATTAGGGAAATGCACTTAAGACCATGATGAGATATCACTAGACACCTAGCTAAAATTTAAAAGTAGTGACAGTATCAAAAGTTGGTGAGGATGTGGAGAAACTGGATCTTTCATATACTACTGGTGGAAAATATAAAATGGTACAGTGCAGCCACTCTGAAAAATAGTTTGGCAGTTTCTTTCTTTTTTTTTTTTTCCTGTATGCGGGCCTCTCACTGTTGTGGCCTCTCCCATTGCGGAGCGCAGGCTCCGGACGCGCAGGCTCAGCGGCCATGACTCACGGGCCCAGCCGCTCCGCGGCACGTGGGATCTTCCCGGACCAAGGCACAAACCCGTGTCCCCTGCATCGGCAGGCGGACTCTCAACCACTGCGCCACCAGGGAAGCCCTGGCAGTTTCTTTAAAAACTAAACATAGACTTACCACATAACCCACCAATCACAGTTCTGGGTTTGTTTTTTTTTCTGGGTTTTTATCATAGAGGAATAAAGGCTTATTTCTACTTAAATACCTATAAGATTACTCATAGCAGCTTTAATTGTAATAGCCAAACCTGAAAACAATCAAAATGTCCTGCCATAAGGTGAATGATTAAGTAAAAAGTGGTACCTTCCTAGCATGGAAAGGGCATTATGCTGAGTGAAAAAATGCCAGTCTCAAAGATGACCTGCCATATCATCCATTTGCATAATCTCACAGTGACAAAATTATAGAAACAAAGAACAGATCAGTGGTTGCCAGGGGTTAAGAATGGTAGGAGTGAGGATGACAGGTGTGAATGCTCATTAGCACAAGGGAGATCTTTGTGAGGATGGAACAGTTCTGTGTCTTGATCATGATCATACATATCTACATGTGATAAAATAACATAAAACTATACACAGGTTTTATACCAAGGCCAATCTTCTGCTTTTGATATTACATGATACTTAAGTAAGACGTAACCAATGTGATAACTGGGTAAGTGTATATAAGATTTCTCTGCACTGCCTTTGCAACTTATATAACTACTTCAACCTGAAAAGTTCCTTAAAAACAAGTTAAATAAAAACCACATGGTATGATTTTATTTACAACTGAAAGACAGTTTCTGGTGGAGGACTTCAGTTCCTGGTTATCATGGAGAAGCTGGTATCAAACTAACCTTTCCCTTGAGTACAACTACAAAAAGTGGATGAAATACACAATTATTTGATGGCATTAGAGAGCAACCATATCACGGGCTGTGATGAGCCTGCATACAATTTCCCTGAGTAGAATATAGAAATGTGGGCAATATAAATAAAGCTAGATTGAGATTTCAGCATCCACAGGCAAAGGAGTCCTGCTAAAACTCCAGGCATTCAGATGAGACTGGAAGACCTATACCTACAAGTTAAGGGCATCCAGAAACAAAAAAGCCTCAATTATATCAATCTGATGTGCCCATACTCTACCTACCTGCCAGATATTAATATATCTGTGGAAGAATATGGAATATTCTGTGGAATAATACATGGGGGAGAAGATACCCTCCAGAACTCTACAAGTTTTCTTATATAATATCCAACTTTCAATTAAAAAAAAAATGCCTGCCAGAAAATTAGACCAAATGTCTGAAAACCAAGAGAAAAAAACAAAGGACAATAGAACCAAATCTACATGTGATAGAAACACTGGAATTATCTATTACAAAAATGCTATAATAAATATCTTTAAAGACAGGTGAAAACAGAAAGAATATCACAAGAGAATTTAAATCTAGAAAATGAATCAAATGCAAATTTTATGACTAAAAAATAAAATAACTAAAAATTTAAGAATTCAGTAGATGGGTTCACCAGCTGACTGGACAAAGCAGAAGAGATTTGTGAACTGGTGGAAAGGTGAGAAGGAAATATCCAGATTGAAGTACAAAGAGAAAAAGGAGTGAAAATACAGATGAGAATGCAAAAAAGACATGGGGAAAAGGAGCAAAATACGTATAATTGGAGTCCCGAAAAGAGGGACGAGAGAGAGAATGAGACAGAAGGAATGTTTGAAGAAATACTGGCCAAGAATTTTCCAAAATGGATGAAGAATATCAAGCCGCAAATACAAGTCCCAAACAGAATAAAAAGAATGAAAATATCTCCTTAAAAACTAAAAAAACAACAATACTTACAGCTGACCTTTCAAATACAAACAATGAAAGCCAGAAGGGCTGAAAGAAAAACCACCAGCAACTGCCAATTCTATACTCAGATGAGGAGAAATAGAGATGTTTTCAAACAAAAACTGAGCAGATTTATTGTTAGTAGACCCAGGATAAAAGAAATCCTAAGGGAGTTCTTCATACAGGAGAAAAATGATCTCACATGTAAGCATGGTAATGCAGGAAGGAATGAAAGGTACAAGCCAGTATAACATACTGGTAAATCTAAATGAATACTGACTGTTTTAAAAACAATAATAATGTCTTGTGGAGTTTAAAGATATAGGGAGAATTAAAATAAAATACACCAACACAACAGCACAAAAAGCAGGAGGGGGGTAAATGAAATTAAACTTCTTTGAGGTCCTTGCATTGTCCAGAAAACTATAAAAGTACTCATTTAAAGTGGATGCTAATGAATTAAGGATACATGTTATAATCGCTAGTATAAACACTAAAAGAATAATACAAGAATGTATAACTCACAAGCTAATAGAGGCTTATTAATAAATGATTAATCTTAAAGAACTCAAAAATGAAAAAATAAAGAAGTACAAAGAACTAATGGAACAAAAGTAAGACGACATACTTAAACCCACATATTTTTAAGCTGTATGTGCACAGGGTAAGACTCCCAAACCAAGCAGAGTTCAGATGCTTAAAGCAGCAAAACAGAACCTCTTAGAAAACCACAGCAAACATCATACTTGATGAAATTCTCTAAGCTTTCCCTTAATCTGAGGGAAAGGATCAAAGATCTGTCATATCTTCTAGTTCAAATTTATTAAGGTCCTGGTCAGTGCAATGAGTCAAGAATAAAAAATAAAAATTGGGAAGCAAAGAATAAAATGGTCATTATGCACAGATGACATGATTGGATACATAGAAAATCTAAAAGAAGCCACAGATAAACTATAAGAATTAATAAATGAACTTAGCAAAGTTGCTAGATACAAGGTCAATACATAAAGTCGACTATATTTTTACATTCTAGGTAACAATTATTAAATGATACCATTTACATTACCATCAATAAACATCATGCACTTAGGGATAAACTGATCCCAAAACTGTACAAAACTCTCCTAGAAAACTAAGTGTAATTACTGAAAGAAATTTAATACGTAAAAATAAATAGAAGGTTAACTCATATTCATAGATTGTGAATAATAAATAACATTGGGAAGATGTCAGTTCTTCCCAAAACAATATATAGATTCAATGCTATCTCATTAAAAATTCCAGCCGTTTATTTTGTGGAAATGTACAAGCTACGTAATTCCAAAATTTAAACAGAAATAAAAGAGCCATGAAGGTCAAAGAAAATTTTGAAGGATTAAAGTTAGAGGACTAACACCAACATAATATAACAAGACAATATAAAACCAGAACACTTTAAAGTTTATAACATTGGAGGAAGAAAAGCCAAAGAGACCAGTGAAGCAGAATAGGGAGTGCAGAAATAGACAGTCCTGCCTAATTACTACAAACATACTACTACAATGCAGTGGGTAAGCCGGTGGTCTTTTTTAGTAACTGGTGCTGGATCAGTTGGACATCCAAGGGGATCTCTACCTCAAATCACAAACAAAAAAGTCAATTCTATATGAGTCACAGGCCTAAATGTCAAAGTCGAAATAATAAAAAGCTCTAGAAGGTAACATGGGAGAATATCGTCATGGCCTTTGGGTAGGTAAGCCAAGATTTCTTAAACAGGATACAAAAAGCACAAACCATGAACAAAAAAACTGATAAACTGAAATTCACTAAAATAAAAGCTGCAGCTCAACAACACTAAAAAGAGTGAAAAAGCAACAGTATCGGACAAGATATCTGCAAGAGACATACATGACCAGAGGCTCATATGTAGAATATATAAAAGCTCTGAAGAAATTAATAAAAGACAACTTTACTTTTAAAATAGGCTCTCGGGCTTCCCTGGTGGCGCAGTGGTTGCGCGTCCGCCTGCCGATGCAGGGTCCCCTGGTGGCGCAGTGGTTGCGCGGCCGCCTGCTGATGCAGGGGAACCGGGTTCGCGCCCCATTCTGGGAGGATCCCACATGCTGCGGAGCGGCTGGGCCCGTGAGCCATGGCCGCTGAGCCTGCGCGTCCGGTGCCTGTGCTCCGCAACGGGAGAGGCCACAACAGTGTGAGGCCCGCGTACCACAAAAAAAAAAAAAAAAAAAATAGGCTCTCACTTGAACAGGTGCTTCGCAAGAGTACATCCAAATGTCCATGACAGAGATGAAAACGTTTTTGATATCATGAGTCATCATGAAATGCAAATTAAGACCACAATGAAATATACCATAATGATTAATTTTTCTGGAAACTAACATTTACTAAGTACTGCTGGTGGGAGCATTAACTGGTACAACCACTTTGTAGAAAAAAAACTGTTTAGAAAGCTGAGTGTTCATTAAAAAGTCTACAAATAATAAATGCTGGAGAGTGTGTGGAGAAAAAGGAACCCTCCTACACTGTTGGTGGGAATGTAAATTGATACAACCACTATGGAGAACAGTATGGAGGTTCCTTAAAAATATAAAAATAGACCTACCACATGATCCTGCAATCCCATTCCTGGGCATACATCCAGAGAAAACTATAATTCGAAAAGGTACATGCACCCCAACGTTCATAACAGCGCTATTTACAATAGCCAAGACATGGAAGCAACCTAAGTGTCCACTGACAGATGAATGGATAAGGAAGATGTGGTACATATGTACAGGGGAATATTACTCAGCCATAAAACAGAATGAAATAATGACATTTGAAGCAATATGGACACACCTAGAGATTATCATACTAAGTGAAGTAAGTCAGAGAGAGAAAGACAAACATCACATGATATCACTTATATGGAGAATCTTAAAAAATGATACAAACGAACTTATTTACAAAATAGAAATAGACTCACAGACACAGAAAACAAACTTATGGTAACCAAAGGGGATAGTGTGAGAAGGGGAGATAAATTAGGAATTGGGGATTAACACATACACGTTACTATACATAAAACAGATAAACAACAAGGACCTACTGTACAGCACAGGGAACTATATTCAATATCTTGAAATAACCTATAATGGAAAAGAATCTGAAACAGTATATATATATATATATATATAACTGAATCACCTTGCTATACACCTGAAACCAACACAACATGGTAAATTAACTAACTTCAACTTAAGAAAATGGTTAAAAAAAAAAACTGAGCATTATGTACACGCCAGTCAGCAATTCCACTCATGGGTACATATCTAACAGAATGTACACATACCTGAATTTCAGGCATTCACTTAAATATTTAATATTTGAGAATATCAATACCAGCTTTATTCATAATCGTGAAAACTGGAAACAACTCAATGTCTATCCACAAAGTGTGGCACTGAGAAATGACAATAATAAGCACCATCAGATGCATCGCACAGATACAACATTAAGCAGAAGAAACCACAAAAGAGCACACATCATACTATTCCATTTACGTAAAGTGCAGAAATGGGCAGAACAAATCTATTTTGCTAGAAGTCAGAATACCAGCTACCTCTGGAGAGGCAGGTGACTACTGGGGCTGGGTCTGAGGGAGGCTTCTAGGTCTGATCTGAGTGATGGTTACACACAAGTGTTCATGTTGCAAAAGTTCATCAAGCTGTATACTTAAGATTCATGTACCTTACAGTATGTGAATGTTACATACTACATTTTTTTAAGTTTTTTTTTAATTTACTTTAAAAATTAATAGGAAAAGAGTCTATGAAAGGCAAATAAATGAATCTTAGGAAGAGTTGCTTGCAGGCAAGGACTATGTCTTATATATCTCATTATTTCCATGGAGTTAAGTAGAACGCCTTACATATAATATGTATTTAGAAATGCTAAGAACATCATCATGGGAATAATAATATATAAATTTACATATAAATTCTATTTCTACAGATGCAAATACGAGAGCTTTCAGCCAGCATTGGATCATCCTCATTAATTCCCCCTTGGATAAAATGGAAAAATGTGGGCTGGCTGATTACAGACAACACAGAACTTATTTGACAGAGACGCAGATGGAAATCTTAGGTTAGCCCTTGGGTTCTAGCCTCAGCTCTTTCCAGTCTAGCAGACTTTTTAGTGACTCTATGGAAATTATTTTAAAATATAAAAGAAGAAAAAATAAATAAATAAATAAATAAATAAATAAAAATAAATAAAATACAAAAGGAGGAACCTTTAAGACAAGCTCACAGCACCCCACAAACACCTGACACACAGGAGGTAGTGAATACATCTTTGTTGAATGCAGGAATATGCATACATAGATAATCATGGTCCCATCCAGTATCTTCATAATATCACCATGCAATGAAAACATCAGCCTAACATACAGTCAATCCAATATTTATAGCCTTTATGATGAACTGGAGAAACCACAAGCCAACTGTGGAAGTCAATAAAAATGAAAGCCTGAAAACTTATTAATTCATCACCTACCCCAAAAAATATAGCCTCCGTCTCCTATAATTTATAGTAGTTTTTCTTCTCTCTTCCTCACTCATATGAAAAACTGTTCTGCTCTCAGCATTTCAGTTCATGGAATAGTAGAATCTTATCAAAAACACTTGAGCAATAATTTTCCCCTGCCCATAAAAATTGGCTGAATTTATCTAACCTTAAAAATAGACTCCACTGGGTTTCCCTGGTGGCGCAGTGGTTAAGAATCCACCTGCCAATGCAGGGGACACGGGTTCGAGCCCTAGTCCAGGAGGATCCCACATGCCACGGAGCAACAAAGCCCATGTGCCACAACTACTGAGCCTGCGCTCTAGAGCCCGCAAGCCACAACTACTGAGTCCGCGTGCTACAACTACTGAAACCCATGTGCCTAGAGCCCATGTTCCACAAGAGAAGCCACTGCAATGAGGAGCCCACTTACCACAATGAAGAGTAGCCCCTGCTCGCCACATCTAGAGAAAGCCTGCATGCAGCAACCAAGACCCAATGCAGCCATAAATAAATAAATAAACAAACAAACAAACTTACTATGTCAGAAAAAAAAAAAGACTCCATTTATTAACAGTATTGGGCCCCTGCTTGGAAGCTGTCCCACTATATTAAGCAGAGTTCTTGACTCCTGATGGTCTGAACAAGCGGAAGAAGCTGCCATTACTCATTTTCTCCCTTCCACAAAGATTTGCAAGTCCTTCTCCTTGATTTATTTAGCAGGCTCTTTTGGTCAGATTTTAGTTTGCTCCATTATTCATATTAGAGGGCAACACCATAAACCATCTCTAGTGCTGAGATCTTAAAATCCATTTCTGTATCTTTAGTCTATCCTCAGTCATCTGGGTTATCTATATACATAGCACCCGCTCTTACAAAACTCTGGGCTTCAGTCTGCCCACATGTAGAGAGAAATGGAGACGTGATCTCTCTGTTCCATCCCTACTGCGTGACTGCAGGAAACTGGTATCATTACGGAATCACTGACACCATTTTCTACTGACATACATGGCCTTGCTTGGGGCCTTTCCAGAGCAATATTTTTGTTTGTTAGAACTTAGGCCCTATTTCTTTTTCTGCCAATCATATGAAATTCTCAAAATTCTGATCTGTAGAAAATGTCCTTAGCAGGACCAAAACTAGAAGATGTTCCACTGACAGTAGATAGGGCCGTTTCTTTATCATTCTATAATGAAAATGTTGGGAAGCTATTTCCCCATCATCTCATTTGTGCTTCAGTGTTACTGCCTCATCTCCCTTTCTCTGGACCAGTGTCCATAAGCAGTATAACCAGGTGGAAAGATGGTAGAGTCCCAGGGGTCAGAGAGGAAGAAGCCTCCAGATTACTCGGTCCGACTCCTCTTTTCCCTCCCTTAGTTTTCCAAATCCTCTTTTACATTTGCACAAGAGTGATTTCATTCTCTAAGAAAGGGGTGAGAACTGAGTTATGTGTGATTGGGTAAGTCTGAGTGAGGGCCCATTCTAAAATTTAATTCTGACACGTGGAATAGTAGAAAGGTAGACTCCTTGACCTTCAAACTATGAGGACCTCTCATGCCCAGCAAATCCTGGCAGCCCTGGGCACAGCTGGGCAAGACTGAGAAGCCAAAAACATGACTGAACACTTCACCTAGTACATTACTGATTGAAGAAAGGTCTTAAAAAGTTACAGATTATAGAAATTTAATTGACATTTGTCATATACATACATATATATATATTACATATCTATATACATTAGGGAAAGTAAAATGTATCTAATTTGATAGGGGCAAAAGGTGACATACTTTTAATTCTGTCGGATGCATGGCCAGCATTCGGTCTGGCTAGCTGAGAAGATCCCATCATAACCATCACCTTAAAAGGAGTTTCCTTTTAAGAAAGTGTGGTGGGAAATGACTGAGGTACCGAAGAGATTAAGATAATTCTTTGTTGTTAAGCACAGATATCTCTTGAAAGCTTTTACTTTTCTATCACTGGTGTTAAGTATGAAACCGACTGGGATTTGCACATTTAAATGCTATGTACCTTTACTGTTCAAATTTTTCTAAAAAACAGAGCTTTGCAAGCTATAAACTGTATATGCGGTATACTGCCAATTACATTAAAATGTAAGTTTTATGGGAATTAAAATATCTCAGAAAAATGCAAATTGCTTAATTTTCTGAAAAATTACAGAAATTTACTTAGCCAGCTAAACTATGTATCACAGTAGGACAGCCAAGGGCAGCTGCTATCAGCAGAATCATTTTGTTTCCTAAGATATTTTGACAAGTTCCCCTGATTGAGCTGTCAGAAAATTGTTCTAATATATTCCATTTGCTAAAAGTTATTTGTAAATACGTATACAAACCCCGCAATCTTTCTGAATCAGTAGCTACGGGAAAAAAATAAAACCACTGGCAAGATGAACTTCTCCCACTCGTCCTAATGAGATGTGCTAGCTGGATTATTTAATCACCAACACCATGCAACATCCAAACAAAAAGCGCCCAGCTTAGAACCGGCGAAGCTCTAACTCTAATTGCTTACTGCAAGGTCCCCAGCAGAAAATGAAATTTTGCAAAGCTAACTGAAAACCAAACGAAAATAGTGTGTGCTCTCAGATTAGGTAAAGCAGTAAGTAATTACCCACTAAAAGAGGGGATGCATCTGTTTGTGTGTCCAATTATGGTGGCAGGTGGAGGACGGGGCAGTCTCTAGCCTGGCCTGTACCTAGGCTCGTGCTCCAACAATTATACCTTTTCCACCATAACCTAGACTGTAGTCTCTCCCATGCAAAACAAAAAAGTGGCTATATGTATACCTATAACTGATTCACTCTGCTGTACAGCAGAAACTAACACAACATTGTAAAGCAACTGTATTCCAATTAAAAAAAAAGTTTTTTTTTTTAATTTTTTTTTTTAAAAAGGGAAATAATCAGTACTTTCCGTCAACCTTGCTGCCCCCCTCAAGCTACCACCTCTGCTCTTCTTCCTCCTCACCAATGGGTGGGGAAAGAGGTCTCCTGCGTCATCCACCTCTGTTTCTACATGCTCCTTGTCTGAGATCTTATCCATTTTATTTTAAACATCTTTATTGGAGTATAATTGCTTTACAATGGTGTAATAGCTTCTGCTTTACAACAAAGTGAATCAGTTATACATATACATATGTCCCCATATCTCTTCCCTCTTGCGTCTCCCTCCCACCCTCCCTATCCCACCCCTCTAGGTGGTCACAAAGCACTGAGCTGATCTCCCTGTGCTATGCGGCTGCTTCCCACTAGCTATCCACCCTACGTTTGGTAGTGTATATATGTCCATGCCACCCTCTCACTTCGTCCCAGCTTACCCTTCCCCCTCCCCATATCCTCAAGTCCATGTGGCTTTGCTATCACACCAATGGCGACCTAAGAGGAGGGGTCTAGGTCTCTCTAGGCCCATCCTCTCTTACAAACACGAAATCCACATTTGCAGCTTTGCCCTTTGTACCGTTTCCTAGGGCTGCTCTAACAAAGCACCACAACTGGACAGCTTAACAGAAATGTACTGCCTCCCAGCTCTGGAGGCCGGAAGTCTGAGATCGGGGTGTCAGCAGGGCTGGTTCCTTCCGAGGCCGTGAGGGAGAATCCGTTCCAGGCCTCCCTCCTGGCTCGGAGGTACACGGCTCCAATGCATCTGTCTTCACGCGGCCAGCTCCACGCGTGTCTCCACATCAGCTTCCCTCTGCACGTGTCTGAGTCCAAATTTCCCCTTTTATAAAGACACCAGGTCCTATTGGATTAGGGCCCACCCTTAGGCCCTCATTTTAACTTCACTACCTCTGTAAAGACCCTGTCTCCACAGGAGACCCCATTCTGAGGTCCTGAGGGTTAAGACTCCTACTGTATCATCTGGAGGGGGATGCACGTCTGTCCATAATGTACCTCAAAATCAGGATGTCCCAAACAAACCCCACTGCCTTCCCTTAAAACCTGCACTTGGGCCACGTTTCTTCGAGTCTCCTAAGCTCATCCTGGTCTTTTTCTTCTCCTAACATCGAATCAGTTACCAGTCAGTCCTGTACATCCTTCCTCCACGGCATCTCTAAACCTCCCCCTCCTTTTCATTCCCACAGACACCTTGCAAACTCAGACTGAATTATCTTGCGCCAACTCCACGGTGACTGTCCCTAACAGGCATCTCAGCTCCGGTCTCTCTCTGATCTCTCTATATCTCAATTTATCTTATAAATTGCTGCCACATCAATCTTCCTAACAGACAGCTCTGACCCATTTCCCTCCCTAGAGAGGAGGAAAAAAAAAAAATCACTTCAAGGGCTCTTCTTACCTTGTGAATTAAGCATAAATCCCTGTCCCTGGTGGTCTCAAGGTTCCCACCCTCCCAGGATTACCCCAGCGCACACTCTCAGAGTCTCTTTCCCAAACATGGCTCCGTGTGTTTCTGGATGTTTCCATCAGAGTCTTGCCAAGAAAAGAAACAGAAATCTCAAAGGGCTGCTTTGAAAGGCATTTAAGGCAGGGACCAAGGAGTGGGCATGGAGGGTGATAGGGCCCAACAGAGGCGGAGAGACACCTAGTGACCAGCCAGAGTGGGAAGCTGGTACCAGCCCTCTATCTGAGGGGACAAGGGGAGGGGACATCTCCCAGCGCCCAGCGGAAACAGGAGCCTGCTGGACACAGAGCAGGGCAGAGACAAGTGAAAACAAGCATCAGGGATGAGAAAACAGAGAGTACCAACCCAATGCCTCTACTCATACTCCTTCTCCCCTGGGATCCTGTCTGCCCACCTCCTCAGCCCAATTCATCAAAATCCTATCCATCCATCTTTAAAGGGCATATGAGTGAAATTAAAGATATTTTTTACAGGTAAAAACAACACTCAAACGAATGTAAAATGAACCCGTGTCTAAGATTTTACTGAATTCATCATTAAATACAAGAACCAGTATGATGTTACCACACGTTCAAAGGAAAATCTAAAGAACATACAAATACGTGCACCCATCAGGAAAACTGAAACGAATTTGCTTGCTAAGTGCAAAACTGCTCAATATCCCCACCTGCATTCCACCAGATACAATGTGCATTTTCTCTGATCAAGAATCCAACATCCAGGAACCATTACCATCAGTTTTCTACAACTTACAGAGTTGTAAAACGGCTCAAAGATAAACAAAAGGCAGAGATAACTCAAATGAGCAAGTGAGGTAGATGGGGCACCCTCAATTCTTTTTTTCTACTGGCCAAATTCAGTCTTTCATAATTTTCTCTGACGACTGGAAGGAAACAAGGAAGGAGGGAAGGAGGGAAAGGAAGAAGAGCGTTTTGGCATCAGAAAGACCTTGGGCTCACCGCCAACATCACTTACTCACGAACTGCCCTTGAGTAAGTAATTTCACTCTCTGCAGCTCAGTTTCTTGGTCTGTACAACAGCAATCAACTGCTTTATGGACTAAATGAATTGCTCCCAGAATCAGATGCATGGTGGCTATCCCGAGCCAAACAAATGACAGCCAGCATACTTGAGGCCCTTTCACTTTCCGTCACCACAAATCATGGAGGTAGACCAGAAGTCCCTTTACAGTCTCAAAATTCTGCACCTGTAAATGCTGCCCTCTTCCATGAAGCCTTGGACCATCCTAATTACCAGGCATGGATCCCTCCCTCTTCAGCATCCTCTCCCACACCAGTTCTCCACTTCATGTTCACTCTCTCCGCATTCCCCATCCCACCCACCAGAGACATAAGAAACTCAGGAACAAGCTCAGATATACTTGGGTCCCAGCACCCAGCCTGGTGCTTGGCACATAGTAGGTAGTCAACAAATATTTCAAAATGAACCCAAAGAAATGATGGATCAAAACTACAGCGATGGGGCTTCCCTGGTGGCGCAGTGGTTGAGAGTCCGCCTGCCGATGCAGGGGACGCGGGTTCGTGCCCCGGTCCGGGAAGATCCCACATGCCGCGGAGCAGCTGGGCCCGTGAGCCATGGCTGCTGAGCCTGCGCGTCCGGAGCCTGTGCTCCGCAACGGGAGAGGCCACAGCAGTGAGAGGCCCGTGTACCGCAAAAAAAAAAAAACCTACAGCAATGTATGTTATATATGAAAGTTGTTAAGAGTAAATCCTGAGTTTTCATCCCAAGGCAAAAAAATTTTTTCTATTTCTTTGATTTTGTATCTATATAAGATGATGGATGTTCACTAAACTTATTGTGATAATCATTTCATGATGTATGTAAGTGAAATCATTATGTTGTACACTTTGAACTTACACAGTACTGTAAGTCAACTATATTTCAATAGAACTGGAAAAGATAAAATTAACCATTCATTTAAAATAAATAAATAAAAGCAAGATTACTACACACACAAAAAAAACTACACTGAGATATCATGTCACACTTGTTAGAATGGCTATTATCAAAAAGACAAGAGGGGCTTCCCTGGTGGCACAGTGGTTGAGAGCCCGCCTGCCGATGCAGGGGACACGGGTTCGTGCCCCAGTCCGGGAAGACACCACACGCCGCGGAGCGGCTGGGCCCGTGAGCCATGGCCGCTGAGCCTGCGTGTCCGGAGCCTGTGCCCTGCAACGGGAGAGGGCACAGCAGTGAGAGGCCTGCATACCGCAAAAAAAAAAAAAAAAAAAAAAGACAAGAAATAACAAGTGTTGGTGAGGATGCAGAGAAAACATGTGTGCACTGTTGGTGTGAATGTAAACTGATGCAGCCACTACAGAAAACCGTATGGAGGCTCCTCAAAAAATGAAAATAGAAATACCATATGATCTAAAAACCCCACTTCTGGGTATTTATCTGAATGGAACAACAGCACTAACTCAAAAAGTTATATGCATCCCCATGTTCACTGTAGCATTATCTACAATATCCAAGACATGGAAACAACCTAAGTGTCCATCGATGAATGAATGGATAAAGAAAATGTGGTATTATATATATACATATATATATGTATACACACACACACACACACACACACACAATGGAATATTACTCTGCCATAAAAAGAATCAAATCTTGTCATTTGCAACAACACAGACCTTGAGGGTATTATGCTAAGTGAAATAAGTCAGACAAAGACAAATACTGTATGATCTTACTTATATATAGAATCTAAAAACAAAAACAAAACAACCAGACTCACAGAGAAAAGACTGTTGGTTACTAGGGGCGATGGGGGGTGTGGTGAAATGGGTGAAGGGGGTCAAAAGGTACGAACCTCTAGTTATAAAATAAATTAAGTCCTGGGGATATAACTTACAGCATGGTGACTATAGTTAATACTACTGTATTGTGTATTTGAAAGTTGCTACAAGAGAAGCTCTTACAAGGTCTCATCACAGGAAAAAAAATCTTTACATGTGGTAATGGATGTTAACTAGACATTGTGGTGATCATTTTGCAATACATACAAATATATCATTATGTTGTACACCTGAAACTAACATAACTGTGTATATGAATTGTACCTCAATCAGCTAGACAGAGGGGGGGGGTAACTAAAGCAGTCCCACAGGGAAAAAAGAACGAAAAAACAGGGCGCTGAAGCAGGAAGGGGTGAGACCACAATTCCTGCTTCTTCTTTCCTAGTTCATGCGTCCTCTTTTGCATGAGTAGGACTCAAGTTAGGCTGATTTTGCAGGCTTTTCTGAGTGATGCTGTTCTCTGTAGCAGCAGCAAGACCTTTAAACTCAATAATAATACCCCGTCTTCAGGGAATGATGGCCCCCTTTACTGTCACAGAGGACAGCAGTGGAACTGGTGGCTTTAAACTTCTTTGATAGCCATCAATCAGAAACAATTCATCCCAGCTTTTCATTTGTCTGTAACTCAAGAGGAAATGTTCTCTTCATGTGTCACTGAGCCTATAAGCCAGAACTTGTAAGCTGATCGTAACTCCCAACTGTGGGCCCGGTTCTCAAAGACAAACCATGTCAGATGTGTCCAGAGGTAAAAGAGCACCGAGGATTCAATCCAGTGCGTGTGGGCGACCGTGTGTCTCTGCTAAATGTTTCAAGTACCCCAATCACCCTTCAATATGCTGTTCTTCTCTGAAAGGCAGGGAAAAAAACTGGGCTCTACCCGATGGGTTCATAATTGTACGTGTCCCTGAGGTACTTTACGGTCAAAATTTGGTAAAAAGAAATATGGAGTATTATCTTACTATCTTTCTTTTGTGTATGTGTGTGTGTCCAAAATTTCTTTGACTGTGAAATAAATACAGACTCTAGTGAAATTTAAAAGAAGTCATATTTTGATCACCATAAACTCACTGTGGAAAATAAGTGAGCACAACTTTTAACGGCTAGAAGCTCAGTGTGACATTCAGTACCTATTTTAACAGGGGCCCAATTTACTCAACACTAAGGATTTGACTTATTTCCTCGAATTTTTCTTTTTTCTTATCTCTTTTTCTTTGTGCTCTCAAAATATATCTTTTACTTTATGTCTTTGGTTATGTATTAAATATGAGTGAAATTCAGATTCATGTGAACTTTATGAGTCTGGTTCTAAATTCAGAGGGAAATAAGACAATTAAAAATTTCATTAGAAGTGGAACCAGTGTGCCCAAAAAGCTTTTCAAATAACAAACTGCTTTAAGGAAAAAAAAAAAAAAAGTGCTTACCGTAGTAGAAAAAAAATTAATTGACCACCTACACTTGGCCTTTCTCCCAGGCTGATGGCGATGGTGGGCCTGTGTCCCTGGCTCAACAATCACACTAAGAAGTGTTTATCCCTGTGGACAAGTGTTGCTTATAGCACTGATCAGGAAACTCCTGCCGCCACCCTCCCCAGACCCAGCAAGGCTCTATCATCCTCTGAGCTCCTACAGCACTTTCTGCTGTTCCACTCACTTTGCCCTGCAACTGCCTTAGGTCCCCAGCGAGATTTGAGGTTTTCTTCAGGAAAATGGCAAACACTGATGATCGCCTGGTGACAGTAGGTGCCTGGGCATAGCCACCTAGTGGAGGTCTCACCTGGGCACATGTGTCAGTGGCTCCCACTCTCTGGACAGAACTCTGTTTGGATGATGGGCGTGGAGGTAACCACGTGCCGGTCCTCTGAACACTCCAGGTCAGCAACAGGGAAAGCTTCAGGTTTCCGCTTCACTACGGAAACATCACTGTAGGACTTTTATTGGGTTACAGGAAGCAGGAAGAACACCTTTTATCTGGGCCAACTATCTATTACGTTTTAGGAAACCCCAGAAATATGGGTCAATTCTTCACCAGCCCAAGTAATAACGGGAAGGCAGAGAAGCACTTCAAAGCTGAGACCATGGAGAGGAAGACGATCACAAGTTTATAGTTGCTGATGCTGTGATCCACCAGGGTGAGAATATCCACAGATCATCAAAGCGTGCATGTCCAATATCTGTTCACAAAATGTATTACATGATGTTCTATACTTGTGCTAAGGGCCATTTATTTGTCTGTGAACTTCTAAGCAGCCAATTATTTATATGTAATTTTTTTAATCCACAGTAATAGCTTAGGCTCTTGTTACACACAGCACATCATAGGTACAAAATATATATTTGTTGAAAGAAAAAGGGAAAAAAGATAATATGTAAAATAAATGGACCTTCAGCTTCTAGATTCTGAATCTAATGCATTTGTTTGATTGCTTATTACAAATAAATGACAGTGGATGATACTGTAAAAAAAAAAAACCACGCATGTCCAGTTCAAGGGCAAGGTTTTTATTACACTCATTCTTCTAAACAGTTTGAGTCTGGCTGACCCCAGGACCCTTAACATGGCAGAGAGCCCCTCAGAGGTAACTAAGTCCCCATTTTACGGTTCCTGAAAGGATTCTTATGGGATGCCACCAATTCCGAGGTCACACAACCACTGACTGGCAGAGTCCTTGTTCCAGTGTTCTTCTCATGATTAATAAAGATGAAAGTTTAAAAAAAGTAATAATAAAATTAAATTAAATTTAAAAATAAAGATGAAAGTAAGTGGATAAAACTGCTGCACTGGATGCCCCTATGATGCCTTGGAAGTCACCTCACCATCTAGAAGCTTCTCACGTGAAGAGTACGGCTTCTGACAGGAACCCAGGGTCTCTCCCGGGCAGCCCCAATCACTCAGACTCACTACATCCTTCCTTTATTCTCTTTCTTGCCTTAGTCACTTGTCTCAATCACCTTCCTCTCAGTATCTCCTCACAAGGCTGAGATTTTGCAGGATGGGGAACCCAAGTAAGGTGTCAAGAATCAGATTATAGAAGGTCCTGAACCTGGGAGAGAAGTCAGACTGGGTGTGACAGGAACCTGGAACTGAGGAGTGGTGGTGAGAACACAAGGGTATTAGGGGGATACAAATGGCAGGAGAATTCAAGGGGGACTTCAGTGGCTGGAGGAGGGGGGAAGGATGAAGGCTAGAACAAGTACTGGGGTACGAAAGAAATCTAAACCTGAGCTAGGTTGCCAGGGAAATCACGACAGGAGAGGATGACAAATTAGATACGAAGGGATGAGAAAGAACTAAACGAATGCACTGAGCACGTACCATGAGCCGGGCACTGTAACAGGTTTTTGCACATAAATTCTATCAAATGATCTTCAACAATCCCTCTGAGATGCCTAATATTATCTTCAGGTTTTAAGGAAATTTTTTAACATTTTCTCAAGTCCATAAGCTAGGTCCTGGTGGATTCAGGCCTCAGACCCAGGTCTTCTGGAGGTCTGGATCACACTGGTGCTTCTAAGCCAGTGCCACTGGCCAACGCAGGGCCACTGGGAGGAAGAGTCACTCAGGGGACAGAATACACGTGTGCTCAGGACAGTGTGTCCAGAAGTAGGAGGGGAGTTAAAACAGAGGCCGTGGGCAGCTGGAAATGAGGGCCCAAAGGCTCTCAGATCTGGGTGGCTTTCTTCTACAGGAAGGAATGGATTTGGGAAAGTTCCTGGCATTCCTCTGGCTCCCAGAGCTGGATGAAGCGATTGTTAAGGCTTTCAAACTCTGTATTCCAAGGATCCCAGACTTTGTGGCACAGATAAGCTCACGAAGGCAGAAGAGCAAGAACTAGAAATAGGACAGTATCTTTTGGGACAACCAAAGACTAAGAGTAGACGGAGTGAAAAGAACCCCAAAAAAGCTTGATCGTAAATGTATAAAAATAACTCAATGTATCCTAGCTCCAAAGCCAAACAGAGGAGCTTCAAAAAGGAGAGCAAGATTAGTAGAGTTTGTGAGGGCTAAAGGAATAGGGGTAGAGAGGAATGTTTAGATTTGGCACAGAGGCGATTACTGGTAATATCACCTACTAAAGTGATTTTAACGAGAAGCTAGGTAACGATTACCAGGCAGGGTGGAGACAAGCAGTGGGTGGAGACCACATTTGGAGTAGTTGAGCAGCTAAATAAGGCTCTTGGAGTCAAACAAAGAAATTTTAAGATGGGAGAAATTAGCATTCTTCAAGATCAACCAGAAGGAACAAGTGGAGAAGGAGGCAGAGAAAGGATGGAATTCATGCAAGATTCCAGTCCTGGACCGGCGAGCAAGTACTGCACTGAGATCTAGGACACACGAGGGGTTGCAGCTTTAGAAAGGAGGAACAAAACATCCTTGTCAGCAGCTAGAAGGACAAGAGAGCAGATTTAGACAGTGAACCCTGTGAAGGTGATGATAAGCATAAAATGGGACAGGTGGGTTTAGATCTGCTCTACAAAGAAGAATGGTGTGCTGATGAACTAGCTTTCTGGCAATTCTTCAGAGATTTTCACATACTTTGCATTACTCTACTGCTATTATGGGCTGAATGTTTGTGTCCCCACATGTTTCCTATATTGAAATCCTAACTCCCAAGGGAGGGTATCAGGAAGTGGGGGAGGTAATTAGGTCATGAGGGTGGGACCCCCATGAAAGGGATTAGTGCCCTTATAAAAAGAAACACAAGAGAGATGATTTCTCTTTTGGCCATATGAGGATACCACAAGAAGACAGCCATCTGCAAACCAGGAAGGAGCCCTCATCACACACTGGATCTGCTGACACCTTGATCTTGGCCTCCCTAACCTCCAGAACCATGAGAAATAAATGTTTGTTGTTTAAGCCACCCAGTCTGTGGTATTCTGTTATAGCGGCCCAAACCAAGACAGCCACTAATCTGGAGTGTGACACTGGGCCAAATCATTTCACCTCTCTGAGCTTTTCCTTATCTGCAAGATGACAGGGGAGGGAGACGCAGGAGTAGACAAGATAACATTTTCCAAAGGTCTCAGATAACATTTTCCAAAGGTCTCTTCCTACCCAAATATCCTAGAGTTTCTACATGTGCTTTTTCTTCTAGTTGTTCCACGCCAGGCTCTAAATCTTTTCTTTGCAATTATAATCGCAGACCACTTTTTTCCTTATTTCGAATGCTTCCCTAACACCTACTATCACACCATGCACATAGAAAGTGTTTGACAAATGTTTTTCTAAATTAACAAAAAATCTCCATAATGTCAGAGTTTCAGGAGACAAATGTGTGCCTCATCACATCTTCCTCTTCCCCAAGGGCTATTTACAGAATCACAGTCACCCAGAAGTTGTAATCCTTTCTCTGGTAATTCAGCCTTGATAAACACACTTATCTAAAGCCAAAGGACAAACAAGATGGAATGTCAAATAAATTAGCGCCCTAAGTGTTTCAGATCCTGCCCTTCCTGCCAATGTGTACACACTAATTTCTAGATTAAGAAAAATACATGAAAAAATAAGCCTGGGTGGGCTTTCCATCAGTTTCTTGAAAAAAATACCACAGTGCCTATCTATCAAAAGATCCTCATGGCTTCAGTATCAGGGGAGCAAAAAGGGCTCACCCAGAATCTTTTCGTTTGTACTCTGTGACATTCCTACAGCGAAGAAAACTGATTGTGTCCCCTGTTTGTCTCCTGTGAACTAAAAACATGCTTCAGCAGCTGATAAGCAGCCTTTCTCTCCTGGAAAGGACATCAGCCTAAGATCTGAGTTTTAGTCTTGGTTCAGAAGCACTGCTGAGCAACTGACTTTGTACAATTAACCTTCCTGGACCTCTACAAACTGGGGCTACACATTCCAGCCTGATCTATTTCACCGTGTTGTGCAGTGGCATTTATACTTTATGATGATTACCATTAACTGCTAAATCCTTTCTAAGATGCTTCCTATCGATAGCAAGCAAGATGTGGAAGCATTGGGAAGAAATCTACGATGAAATAGTTCATTCTGCAAGGGAAGGCCAGAGGAAAGCTCAAAGCATTCCCATCAGAATAATTTTTGCAGCCAGGACTAAGTTTGAAGTCTCAACCTATGCATAAATGCAAAACTACATGACACAGTATATCCCCAGAGTAACTTCACTGTGCTTACACAAAGGCAAAAGTACTTAGAAAGGCAAAGTACTTAGAAAAATCAACTCCAGACAAAGGTTATTTTACATCATGGTTTTCTTAAAGTCAAGGAATTCCAGTTCATTGCTATATTGGTAAGTTAAGGACATTTTTAAAATAAAATAAACAACACATTCCAAATCATGGATATGTTTGGAAATGACAGTGAATAAATCCATTATGGGCTGAAGGCATATTTTATGACAGGATTCTTCTAAGTGTCCCAGCACGTCCAGAGTTTACACATGTGTATTCTTAATTTCTCTCAAAGATAAACACGTCAGGGACTTCCCTGGTGGTGCAGTGGTTAAGAATCCACCTGCCAACGCAGGGGAAAACGGACTCGAGCCCTGGTCCGGGAAGATCCCACATGCCATGGAGCAACTAAGCCCGTGCACCACAACTCCTGAGCCTGTGCTCTAGAGCCCGAGAGCCACAACTACTGAAGCCCACACGCCTAGAGCCCGTGCTCTGCAACAAGAGAAGCCACCGCAATGAGAAGCCCGCGCACCACAACGAAGAGTAGCCCCCGCTCGCTGCAACTAGGGAAAGCCCGCGCACAGCAACGAAGACCCAACGCAGCCATAAATAAATAGATAGTTTTTTTTTTAAAAAGATAAAACACATCAGAGTGGGCCTGCTTCTAGCTGGTGGGAAAGCCACTGAATGGAAGATGATCTTTCATCTATGCAACCATTTGAAAGGAATGTTAGCAAACTCACAATTACATAATGGAAAAGAGCTGGGAGAGGGACCAGCAGCGGCTAAATACAGTGAAAACACCCTCATTCACAAATGAAGAAATAAGTCACAGCAGCAGACATAACTCACGGACACAGCCCATTAAAGATTTCACCTTTGCTTCCCTTGACAGTGATTACAAACCTCTTCCAGAAGAAGAAGGAAGAAGAAAACTTTCTGTGGACAGAAAGATTCCAAAGATTCTTCAGTGAGCTGCCATGCCTGAATAAAAACCCAAGAGACTACTTAAGGTGCTCTACTCAGAATATATGAAATGTCCAGTCAAATTCACCATTATGGCCTCTTAATGACTAACACTTTTTTTAAGCACAACAGCTTTATCCATAATCTGTGACCGTTTTACGTAGATGTACAGGTCGTTAATACTCCCTGGGCTACTTAAAAAAAAAAAAGAAGAAGAAGAACCTCATATTGACAAGACTGCATGCAACAGAGAAAAAAAAATCCAGATGAATTTACCGCTAAAAACGACATCCTCTCCATTCCTATCTCAGAAATTAACATTTCTGAACCAACAACATTCTCGGGTTAAGAGAATAAAATGGAAAGGAGCAAAGGCAGCAGACAGAGGAATAGTAAAGGGTTTGAGAATTTCTGTACTGAAACTGTAAAATATAGAGGGGAAGGCATGTTTTCCTTTTAGATGTTCATGCCCCACCAAAAAAAATTCCCCTGCTCCACCATGCTGCTTCCTTCAAGGTCATTTATCATCAGCACAACAACCTACGGATGTTTTATTAAAAGAAAAATCCCAGCCCAGGACTGCCAGATCTCTACCCAGGAGCCACTTATCAAAGGTGTCACTGGGGCTGACAGGCAGCTGTCCAGGGGCACAGACTTAACATTACTTTATATGTACAGAACCCCATCAGCAAGCACATTAGCTCGGCCCCCATTAAGTATTCTGATAACAGCACCTCCATGAGCTCGGCTTAACATTTAAGCCTGCAGGAAGCCCTTGAGTGCAGACAGCCTTCCAAAATTTTCTAGCTAATTTTAACCCTATGGCATTTGAAAAAAAAAAAAAGAATTTAAGAATTACACAGCAACTAAATATTTTATCCACCCAAACAAAAAATGTCATGGTACTGAGAAACATCTTTTCATATGGCTTTTTATTAGTTATTTTAAAACCATATAGACAGTTTTCCACTAAAAAAATAAAAGTAAACTGTATTCCTAGTAGGTTTACAATATTCCCCATGAGCAAGGTTTTGGTGAACTGGCTCTTCAGAGTTGGGTGGTGGACCAGTAGTACCACCAACAGCACATGTAATGGTGCATGATGCGCAGCTATTAGGTCAAATCAGTCGCCATCTGATGTGTACCCTGGATTTTATCCTTTCGAAAGGCTCCCCGACCTACCCCCGAAAAGCAAAACTGAGTGCCAAAAAAAGAAAAAAAATTAGAAGAGCAAAATGGAAAAACTGGCCACTTACAAATGTTCTTGGACAAATGTACGGTTTTCACTTGTTCAGCCCCCAAATGCGTCATCTAGGCTAATTTCACACCTAAAAGTTGCTATCTGGTTAATACCTCAAAATATAAATATCTCTCTTACTTTCTGTGATTGTGGAGGTAACTGTAACTGGGCAGTGGCAGCTTTTTCACTGCTGGGGAAAGAAGAGCCAGGACAAGCTGCAGTCCTGGGGGTGGGGGGGATGATGACGGGGAATCCTGTAAGGGAATATCCTTCAGAGACGAGGACACAAGTGCAGGGAAAGGAAAGACCAAAAGGACGCTGCAAATGCTAACTAAGCGCTTCTTGACATGAAGTTACGGCATTTTCTTTTGCCAAGGGGCTCTCCAGTCCCAGCTTCGAGGTGAGCAAAGCCTCAGCCTGAGAAGTATCTGCAGCGTTCGAACAAATCAGCGACAGGAAGGAGCAGTGCCAAGAGGTATTTACGGAGAAAAAATTGTATTAAAGTGGAGCCAACCTTCCCCTGCTGCCACCCAGTGTGGAAATTCCGGGCAGCCATCCTGCCCTTACACACACACACACACACGCGCGCGCGCGCACACACACTTTGCTGCACTCAGCGTTCAATAAGCCAACATTTAGAGAACGACACGTTCGCGTTGTCCCCCGCCACCCCCGCGCGCGCGTGCACGCACACACACACTCGCTTCCCATCCCTTCCACGTTCTGCGAGCAGTCACAGCACCACCAATGGCCCCAACCCCAGGCACCGCGGTGTCCACGGAGGCGACTCCCCCTCCCCTGCGCAGCACCTCGACTTGGGGGCACATCCTGCCCCGCCTCCCCGGCCCCGGCCACGCCAAGTAGGTGAATCCCTGGGTTGCGTGATGGCGCGCGGGTCCAGCCCGAAAGCCCGAGAAACCGCGCCGCGGCGGAATACCGGGCGACTGCCCGCGTCCCCGCCGGCCCCCGCGCCCCACGGGCCACCGGGTCTGCACCCTGCCCCCGGCTGCCCGGAAGATCCCAGCCCCACCGACCGGACAGGCAAGACCAGCCGCCCCCGCGTCCCCCGACTCCCGCAGCTCCGAGGAGCCCCGGGACCCAGCCCGTGCGCCGCCCGCCCGCTCGCCGCTCTCCGGCCGCGCTCGGTGCCCGGGCTTTACACACGCGCGCACGGACACGCACCCTCCCTTCCCTCGCCCCGGCACGCACACCTGCGCCCCCCGAGGGACGCCCGGCTCCTCCCGCATCCCCGGGGGCAGCCGCCGGCCCGCCCGCGTGTCCCACTGCCCGGACCCGGTCAGTGGATGCCCCGGCTCCCCCTGCTCCCCGGGGAAGCCGAGACGCGCGGCACTTACAGTTCGCAGGAACTGGATCTCATCCTCGCCCTCGCCCCCATCGGCCATGGCTCCGCGCCTTCTGGCCGGGGCAGGCTCCCGAGCCCCGCGGAGCCCGGCGGGCCGGCGGCGGCGGCCCCTCGCGCTGTCTCCTGCTCCTGCTGCCCGGAGCCGGGGGCGGGAGGGGGCCGCGGCTGCTGGGCGCCGAGCGCCAGGCGGTCCCCGCCTGCAGAGCGGAGGAGGAGGAGCGGGCGGGGGCGGCCGAGGCGGGAGCCTCCCTGCGCCGCACTGTGCGGGAGGAGGGGGACCCGGCCCGGAGGACGAGGGCAGGCGGTCCCGCAACCCCGCCGCGCCTGCTTTGCGCGCCCGGCCTGCAGCAGGGCGACTGCTCTGCCCCGGCTCCTCCGAGCGAGTGCGTGGAACCCGCGGAGCCGCGCTGAGTGCCGCGGTGGGGGCGGGGACTGGGGGCGGGTGGGCGGGCGGGCGGGGAGGAGCTCGCCGGCTCCCCTCTGCTGCAGGTAATCCGCAGCCCGCTGCTCAGGGCCGCCAAACTCGAGGCCCAGCGCCGCTTACTGGCCGCGCCGGGTATCGCGGCCGAAGCGCACCCGACGAGCGGGCAGCCTTCCACCTGCGCCCTTCTGTTCCCCTGGGCTCCTGCACCTGCCCCTTCTGACCTTCGAAACCTGGGCTCGGCATTCCTTTCTCCTGGAAAGGGCTACCGCGGTAACTTCCACAGCACTTCGGATCGCAGGCAAGAATCATCTTTCACCCGGACGCCCGGAGTGGGTCACCTCCAAATACAGGTAACACAACACATGGTATTTTAAACTTGGATTACCTCTGTTCCCGATCAGCATGAGAATTCTTCAGTACCTAGTGCCGGTGCACCATGCTTCTCACAGATCAACCACGCAAAATGCATGGTACGCAGAACTTTAACAAATTCATTCAACAAATACATGGCGAATGCCTATGCCAGACACTGCAGTATAAACAGACCGGAGTTTATACTCTAGATTAGAAATGCAAACCTTAACAAGGACTTGCGATTAAGGATGGGATGATATCTATCAGTATGAATCATTGAGGTGGTCTAAACTCGGTCTATGGTACCTGCTGTCCTCACTATAAAGCCGTTTATTTCTGAAGAAACTCGAGCGTTTCACCACAGGTATCAATATCTAGTTCCCGCAATCCTCCGTGCAATTACCCTCCAAATTGCCGTGTAACAAACGGCTGTGACTAAGAAAATGCAGGGTCTGAGACAATTTGGATAAGAAAGCACTTATCTCTTGCTCCTGGTGCACGACTCGTTCATTTAAGATACTTAAAAATAAGGATATGCAAAACAAAAGTTGCAAATGTCAATCCTCCAAAGATGCAGACACTGTGAAGTGAAGGTTTTTCATCAATTTAGCTACACTGCACATTTTGCAGCATATAATTAGTAATTAAAATCTGCCTGTGGGCTTCCCTGGTGGCGCAGTGGTTGAGAGTCCGCCTGCCTATGCAGGGGACACAGGTTCGTGCCCCGGTCCGGGAGGATCCCACGTGCCGCGGAGCGGCTGGGCCCGTGAGCCATGGCCGCTGAGCCTGCGCGTCCGGAGCCTGTGCTCCGCAACGGGAGAGGCTACAACAGTGAGAGGCCCGCGTACCGCAAAAAAAAAAAAAAAAAAAAAATCTGCCTGTAAGTTCTATGCACCTTACGTCTTATTTTCAACTTTCATGAACTTTATACTTACCGAGCTAGTTTTGCATATTTCCAGCAGAATGAATAACATAATGAATATGCCTATAAATACTGTCCCTCCTGGTGAGACTAGTAATGCTCTGGTCTATCTTATGATAGTAATCATCTTACCAAAGTACCTGACATATTCTTGTATATTGATCCATAATGACTAACCAACTCTTAAGGCATAATTTACATGAATTTTTACTCCTAGGAACCACTAAATAAGCAATCAGGGATCTCATAAAGTCCCCCACGAGGAAGGGCTTTATTCTGTAATTGATTCTTCATTTTATGTTAAATAATTTGATCTTCCAAATTTATGACATATCAAATTGTCCCCTTTCCAAGTATTTTATTCTTAATTAAAGCAAACATCTATACTGTATGTGGAATTACTCACTTCTACACATATGTTAGGTAAGCTATTATGAAAACTCTAACTCACCAGGTTTTCGTTTTGGCATTTTAACTAGGCTGTAAACTTTTCTAACGAGAGCTATATTTAGTATTTTATTAATTCTCTCAACAGAAGTGATATATAATGCTAAATGGCCTAAGTACCCAATGATTATTATTTACCATATAGAGTCTTCGACAGCAAACAGAGAAGAGGATGGTTACAAAACATAGCATTTTTATGGACTTTAAAACACACAAATAGAATACTGTGAGGTTTATGGACCTCCAATCTGTACTAAATATATAAAAACATGTTTGAGAATGATACATATTTATTTTTAAAAGGAGAACTAAAGCAAATATAGCAAGTGGTTTAACACTGGTGGTGAGTATATGGGTGTAATATTATTGGGGGTACTCTTATTTTTTCATATATTTAATGATTATAAAAATTGAAGTAATTTTTATGAGAAAACTACTAAAGCTATTAAAAACTACAGAAATTTTTTACTCACAGTATTTTTTAAGATTTGTTCTGGCTGGTGTCATTTATGTATGATTTCCTAGTCTCTTCTTCTGATGAACAACTATAGCAAGAAAAATTGGTTTTGACTGAAAAGATCATAGAATGATAGAATGAGAACTAATCTCAATTTTAAATATAATTTTAATTGAGAGAAACAAATATAATTTGGATACAGCTTAAAGTTTCTGTTCCAAGTCTTTAATTCTTATTATAGTCTTAAATTATAAGGGATTAGCAAGTACACATTTTCACAGACACAGAACTCCGGTTCATAAAATAGAAAAAATATTTTGTTTATTTAGAACTTTCATAAGCGTCCAATACTTGATATCTATGAGGTCTGTAATTTTTACAAAATATTTCTTTTTTCTAAATGCATATTATATATAATAGTCTATTTTGCTTTTTGTTACTGAAATTTGTCATCTTAATATTGCTTTATTGGAATAGATGTTGTGTTTCCCATAAATCTCCATTTCAGGACTTTACTAATCATAATATATAACAGTTTAGAGGATGATATTTCCATATTTTTAGTCCAAGTTTGTGACGTGTTTTTCTTTATGATCCATTTTATGTCATGCAAGAGGGGGGAAAAATCATATTTCTTTTTATTTTTTTAATTAAGATATTTTTTCTACAGTCACCTAATCAAGAACAGGCCAGCAGAGCCCACCGTTCACTTGGCAGAACTTGAGACATCCTTAAAGGAGAAAAAATTGAGACAAATGTAAAATTTTTCATTTTGCCTTCCAGTTTAACTAAGTTCACCGGTCATGTACACAAGCATTAGAAAATTAACTTCTTCTTCAAGGTTTCTATGAAAGTCAGCTAAAATACTCAGTGTTATTTTAATTCAGCTTCTTTCCATTAAGATCACATAAGTTAAAGACCTTAATGCGGAAGTGAGAGCCTCTGGGATTGTCGGTGGGTCATTATAAAATTACTATTGGAGAAGCCCTCGCATCTAGAGATTAAGCCCTTTCCGCGTTAACTCAGATTTCCAGTTTCAGTATTTCCAGGGAAGGTTTCATAGCATTTCTTCTTATCGCATTTCAGAACTTAACAGACCAAAATTTCAGAAAATTGCCGTTTCGTTTACATCTTTTATTGTATGTATTCTAAAATACTGTAGTTACAATGCACTCCTGAACTAAAAATAAACACCGGTAGATCCCAGGTACTCACCGCATGCTGGCCCCCAGGGCAACAGGGCTGGAAATAACGTCAAGGGTCATGATGATGATGATGGTGATGATAAAGGCTCATTGACGATTTATTGCACTCCAGGCACTTTATTTTTATTATTTCTTTTCATCTCCACCGCAAATGCCATTTTAGAAAAAAAGAGACCAAGATTTACACAAGATTACACAGCTGCTGAGTGGTGAGGCAGGGGTCTGAAGACTCCAAACCTGAGCTCTTTATCACTGTTTTGTGCTATTACTCCTCCCAGACCCCAGCATGAAAAACACAAGAAGAGTCTAGACTAGCAGACACTAAACACAAGGCTCTGGCAGCCCCAGGAGATTTATTGCTGGTTTCAAGCCAACCTTAGGAGTCCTGCTAGCTCTTGGAGTGCCAAGTGAGTTCTGGAGAAGGAGACAAGGATTACTATAGCTCAGAAATAAAATCTAACAAATGGGACTTCCCTGGCAGTCCAATGGTTAAGGCTGTGCGCTTCCAATGCAGGGGGCACGGGTCTGATCCCTGGTTGGCGAACTAAGATTCCCACTTGTCGCCTGGCATGGCCAAAAAATTTAAAAACTTTAAAAATGTAAAAAAATTAAAATCCAACTCATGCCCTCCTCCATAGTTTGGATTCTTAAGGGAAATCCATTTCTGCAGACTTCAAAGTTATTCATCACTACCTCATCGATTCCCTAGATTGATCTTAAAATTACAATCTAAAAAATTATGAAGCCCCAAACTATAATTAGTCTTCTGATATCCAGGGTCAGGACTGAACTGAATACAGATGACAAAAGTGAAGGTGATCTATCTTTTGGGGTCAACAGAGCCCTTGACTTCACAGAGAGGGTTGACCCTACATAACAAAAAGTTTGCTAATTAATCACCTTCTCTACTGAAAGAAGTGTTCCTGAGGAGGTGTGGGCTCCCCAAAGACATTCCTAACCCAAATCACCTCAGCGCCTTCACAAGTAGGTCACTGTGACTATCAAATACCCCCTAAGGCAGATCTTCCTCCTGGTTTGACTATTCATATTGTACCACAGCTCAGATCCAAAACCTAATCATCCTCTTTGATTCCCCCCTAGTATGGGCTGAATGTTTGTGTGTCCCCAAAATTCATACATTGACACCTAACCCCCAAATGATGATATTTGGAGGTAGGGCCTTTGGGAAGTAATTAAGTTTAGATGGATCATGACGGATGGATGGATCATCTCCCCACGATGAGATTAGTGCCCTTATAAGAAAAGGAAGAGGGGCTTCCCTGGTGGCGCAGTGGTTAAGAATCCGCCTGCCAATGCAGGGGACACAGGTTCAA
>NC_041233.1:7313961-7349283 GCF_002837175.3 Physeter macrocephalus | reverse complement strand
GCCACAACTACTGAGCCCATGTGCCACAACTACTGAAGCCCGCGCACCTAGAGCCCGTGCTCCGCAACAAGAGAAGCCACCTTGGCGAGAGGCCTGCGCGCCGCAACGAAGAGTAGCCCTCGCTCGCTGCAACTAGAGAAAGCCCTTGGGCAGCACAGAAGACCCAACGCAGCCAAAAATAAATAAATAAATTTATTTTTTAAAAAAGAATAGGAAGCCCATGTGCCACAACTACTGAAGCCCGCGCACCTAGAGCCCGTGCTCCGCAACAAGAGAAGCCACCTTGGCGAGAGGCCTGCGCGCCGCAACGAAGAGTAGCCCTCGCTCGCTGCAACTAGGGAAAGCCCTTGGGCAGCACAGAAGACCCAACGCAGCCAAAAATAAATAAATAAATTTATTTTTTAAAAAAGAAAAGGAAGAGGGGGAAAAAGAAAAGGTCATGCAATTACACAGTGAGATGGCAGCCGCCTACAAGCCAAAAGAAGAGTATACTCAGAATGAAAACTACTTTTCAAGCACCTTGATCCTGGACTTCCCAGCCTCCAGAACTGCAAGAAATAATTTTCTATTGTTTAAACTGTCCAGTCTATGGGATTTTTATTAAGGCAGCTCGAGCAGACTAAGGTATTCCCTTACGTTCATCACCCAACATCAGTGTCTTTTTATGGGTAAAAAGATGCCTTCCTGATTCTTGTCTTTACATCCCAAATTATTTCACTAACTTTGCAACCAATCTTCCTGGGTTTTGTTCTTTACCACTGTGAGCCATCTTCCAGACTCCCACCAGAATAACCTCATATAACAATGTTTCCATCTTGTCACTTCCCGGCTGAGTAAGAACTGGAACCACTGAAGAATGGTTCCCAGACACTTATCCTATTACATTCAAACCCCTCAGCCTGGCATTAGAGGCCCACTGAGACAGAGCCTCCTGCAAACCTTTTCAATATTTATTTCCAAGGACTCCCTTGTTTTGGCTCCAAACCAAATTACTGTTTCCCAGATAATATGTATGCTTTAATCAACCATGCCTTTTCTTATGCTGTTTCTTCTGCCACCTAGGGCCAGAAAATCCTGTCAAAATCTGTTCCATCCTCCAAGGAGTAATTCAAAACCTGCTTCTGGGATTTGGATTACTCTCGCCAGAGATTCTCTCTCCTGGGAATCACAACTCTTCATCCTATATCACCCAGGATTATAGTTATGTGTCTAAGGATAGTATCCCCACAAACACACTAACAACCACCAAGAGGCAGAGACAGTGTATCTCCTTTATCATGCTCTTTCTTCATAGGTAATAATTAAGAATCAATTTCTTCTTAGGTGCAAAGTGGCTGCTAGTCACTGCTACCACTTTGCACATGACTCTCCAGTTTCATTTTCCTTTTAAGAAGATTCCATGTTAAAATACTCTTCTTCTGTCTATCACTTCCCCTGCATGGAGATCATTCATTAATTGCTCACAATGCAGAAGTAACCCCAAAAACCTTTGTGAATATAGAGTCTGTCCCAGAATAGGACCAATCCATCTAGTGTCTTCCAGGTTTTCATGTAATAACATAGGACATGAGCAGGTTCTTTGGACTCACTCTTCACTCATTCATTCATTCAGCAAATATTTATTGAGCATCTACTATGTACCAGACCTTGTCCAAGTGAATAAAGCACAGGCCCCATGTCCATGGGGCTTATTCTAGGGCAGGAGGTAGATACATACAGATAAATATATACATCAGGTGCATTCAGTGCTATGAAGAAATATAAAGCAGGATAAGGAAACTGAGAGTAATAGAAGAGACTGTTTTGTAGATAAAATGGTCAAGGAAGGCATCTCTGATGAAGCCCCATGGCAGCAGTGACTTTAATCAAGTGAGGTAATGAACCTCATAGGATCTAGAGGAAGAGCATTTCACGCAGAGAGACTGGTATGTGCAAGATCTGTGAGGTCAATGGCATGTTTGAAGGGGCAGCGTAATGAGCAGAGCAAGTAAGTGAGAGGATTGTGGGCAATGAGGTCAGGGGGCCAGTAAACATGGTACATATCCTGCCCCATTCCAAGCGGGAACAGCCATCACTTTTTTCAGGAAAAGGATCTAGTGTACTCAGTCTGGTTAGAACGAGGCCAGCTGGCTACCCATTTTAACATCTAACCTGAATCTCCCTGCTCTGTACATTTCAAATACCTGGCTACTGGGAGTCTTCCATATGCATATTAATTCTCTTTATCTGTTGAGTTTTTCTAGGAAGTCCAACTGGATGGATTATATTTATTTCTTGTTATACCACCCTTGGTAAATGGCTAAAACAAACAGACCCATGCTTATCTGGTCCTCTGCCAGGAAACAGGACAAGGTAGTCATCATAAATGTGGGCTTTGGAGCTAAACAAACTCATTTCTAATCCCTTCTTTGTCATTTACTGTGAAGTTACCTGATTGTCTAAACCTCTGTTTCTCCATGTATAAAATGAGGGTAATAACAATACCTCACAAGATTGCTATGAACATTACATGAGATAATGAATATAACTTACAGAGCCCAATGCCTGGAATATGGACACACTTGTTAAACTGTGAGTATGTGTGTATGTAATTTACGTTTAAAACTGCTAAATTTAAAACTGAAATTAGGGACTTCCCTGGTGGCACAGCGGTTAAGAATCCGCCTGCCAATGCAGGGCACACGGGTTTGAGCCCTGATCTGGGGAGATCCCACATGCCGCAGAGCAACTAAGCCCGTGCACCACAACTACTGAGCCTGCGCCCTAGAGCCCGTGAGCCACAACTACTGAAGCCCGTGTGCCCCAACTACTGAAGCCTGCGTGCCTAGAGCCCATGCTCCGCAACAAGAGAAGCCACCACAATGAGAAGCCCGTGCACTGCAACGAAGAGTAGCTCCCACACGATGCAACTAGAGAAAGCCTGCATGCAGCAACGAAGACCCAATGCAGCCAAAAATTAATTAATTAGTTAATTAAAAATAAATAAATAAAACTGAAATTATTTATATTCTCTAAAATAAAATCAGTCAGATGGTATGTTCAGTGCAACAACTTCAGAGGTAAGGGTTTTTCTAATTTTTCCATGATGGTTATTAATATGAAGAGTTTCTTTGGGAAGTTCTCATCTAGAACACAAATGCACTAACTTTCCCCAAAATATCCCAATATCTTTTAGAATTATTTTGGTCACAAGTAATAAAGACCTAAAAAGCAAGGGCTTAGACAACATAGGGGATCATTTCTCTTGTGTAACACTGTCTAAAATTAGGCAGTCCAAAAGTGGCACAGTGGCTCCATGATGTTATTAATGTGCCATCTTCCTTCTATCTTTCAGCTCCATTATCCTTAGTTCATGAAATCAAGTCTCATTGTTGCAAAATGGCTGCTCAGTACCACCCATCAGGTCCAACTTCCAGATGGGAATGAGGGTATAGAGTAGGACAAAAGCCATATGAGTTAATCCACCATTTAAGAAGCTTTCCTGGGATCCCCACCAAAAACTTTCACTTCTATTTCATTAGCCAGAATTTAGTCACCTCTCTTTATATGAGAGGCTATGAAATACAGGTTTGAGCTGGTTACACTGCAGCCCTCAAGAAAATCAGGGCGGGGCTTCCCTGGTGGCGCAGTGGTTGAGTCCGCCTGCCGATGCAGGGGACGCGGGTTCGTGCCCCGGTCCGGGAGGATCCCACATGCCGCAGAGTGGCTGGGCCCGTGAGCCATGGCCGCTGAGCCTGTGCGTCCGGAGCCTGTGCTCCGCAACGGGAGAGGCCACAGCAGTGAGAGGCCCGCGTACCGCAAAAAAAAAAAAAAAAAAAATCAGGGCTCCTTGGTAAGGAAAAAACCAAAATGAAGGTGAACATTGAGTAGGCAACCACCAGATTTGGCCTCAACCTCCATACAATTGTCTTTTAATATGATATATGTACATAAGTTTACAATTCTTTGGTTAAGAGGGTGGTCTCAAGAATGTCTACAATCCCTTAAGAAAAGAAATATATTTTATGTCATCAAATCAGGACATCATTTGCTTAAATCCCCAAATAGACATTACTTTAAGTGTTTCTCAAAAGCCTTTTAAAAAGTTATGTAATTTACTAAAATAGCCTTTTCCCTATTTTCATCTTCAGTTTATTCAGATTTTCCTGTCGCACATACTGAACTTCTTTTACATATAATGTATTGGATTTGTTTTTTGTACCACAAGTTCATACCACCCTCTAGCTTCAATTTGATTTGACTATAAGAGATCCGCTTGTCTGGGGAAGAGGTTTTGGGCAGAAAAGAGTGGGTTACACACACATCCAATGTTGTAATACTTTTGGAAGAGTATAAAATTCAGGAGAAATTTAACACTGACTTCTACAGCACTTAACTGGACACAAACTGAATATGGTGCTATGATGCAAACAGAAGTGTTTTTAAATTTGTCATTGGATATCATGATCACAGTGAAACTTCTAAAGCTGATGGACTAAAGAATGTGAGTTTGAGAAAAGGAGCTAGCAACCTCATGACCAAAGTGATTTTTCAACTTCTGTGCTGTGGTACTTGGGCACAATTCTATAGTTACACTTCAGGTAGCAGATGTACTGACCCATTAACGGGCGCTTAATTCAGCCATGAAGGATGAGGTTGCCCAAACCAGCACCTCCCCTTGATATAGGCGGGCTCTAATGAGGGCTGAAAGCCAGTGGCCCAGAACAGACCCACTCCTGAAATCCAATATAGGAGGCTTTACAACTGGTGCCAATCCACCCATTCATTTATTCATTCCTTATTACTTACTGCCTGGCACTGTGCTCTCTTCTCGGAATACAGAGTGAACAAGGCAGTGCCAGCCTTCCTGGAGCTGACAGGGGTACCCAGTGCTGTGTCAGGTCCTTAGGACAGAGGGTTTTGGGGGGTTAAGCCAATGAGGGCAATAAGGAGGGAGTGACTTGTAAGCTGAATGATAAAGAGGTGTCATCCAGATTTGTAGGTGGGGTGAACATAGGAAAAACAGTGATCCTCGTGATTAAGGAGCATAGGAGAGAACTTACTGTTTGTTCTTGTTGATAATTAAGTTGCTCAAAAAACAGTTATCAAGTGTCTACCATACACCAGGCACTGAGCTAGGTGCTAAAAATACAAATATAACAAAAGATGGTAAGATGGTACTCTTTTGCCTCAGCTTCTGCTAAGGCACCAAAGCCAAAATCAACAAAAGAAGTGACAAAGACTCTCATATTCCAAAGAGAAATTCTAGAACACCTACGTAGGAATTGCAGAGGAAGGTGCTGGAAACTTATTTTTTTTTTTAAGATTTTGTTTTCGATGTAGACCAATTTTAAAGTCTTTATTGAATTCTTACACTATTGCTTCTGTTTTATGTTTTGGTTTTTTGGCCACGAGGCATGTGGGATCTTAGCTCCCCAACCAGGGATGGAACTCACACCCCCTGCATTGGAAGGCGAAGTCTTAACCACTGGACTGCCAGGGAAGCCCCTGGAAACTGATTTTGAAGCCCTTAGTCCTTGAGGATATAAAAGGGTAGAGGTTGAAGGGGCTGAGAGAGACCATTTCTTTGGAGAAAACTGGAGGACTGTCATATTTCTGAACCACCAGAAATCCACACAGTCTTGGGGGAGGAGAGGCAGGGAGGAAAGACAAGGGTGTCCCCCTCACCTCAAGTCAGTGAGTGGCTGGAGGACACTGCTCAGAAAGTGTGAAATAGGTTCCCTGGAGATTCCTGTCTGATTCCTGCCTGAGAAAGGCAAATAGTGAGAGGCTTTCCCCGGGAAGACACAGTCACACCAGGAGCTAACTGCATGTCCACAGACCACAGATCTATTTTCCTGAAACTTAGCATCCTTTATAAAAGGAGCCTGGAGAAATGCAAATCAACAGTACAATGAGGTAGTATCACCCCACCCCGGTCAGAATGGCCATCATCAAAAAGACTACAAATAATAAATGCTGGAGAAGGTGTGGAGAAAAAGGAACCCTTCTACGCTGTTGGTGAGAATGTAAGTTGGTGTAGCCACTGTGGAGAACAGTATGGAGGTTCCTTAAAAAACTAAAAATAGAACTACCATAGGATCCTGCAATCCCATTCCTGGGCATATATCTGGAGAAAACTATAATTCGAAAAGATACATGCACCCAAATGTTCATTGCAGCACTATTTACAATAGACAAGACATGGAAGCAACCTAAATGTCCATCAACAGGAGATTATCACACAAAATGAAGTAAGCCTGGCAGAGAAAGCTATCATATGATATCGCTTATATGTGGAATCCAAAAAAAAAAAAAAGATACAAATGAACTTATTTACAAAACAGAAATAGACTCACAGACATAGAAAACAAACTTATGGTTACCAAAGGGAAAGGGATAAATTAGGAGTTTGGGATTAACATAAACATACTAGTATATATAAAATAGATAAGCAACAAGGACCTACTGTGTAGCACAGAGAACTATACTCAGTATTTTGTAATAACCTATAAGGGAAAAGAATCTGAACAAAGAATAGATTATAATATAGGTTACTGAATCACTGTGCTATACACCTGAAACTAACATGACATTGTAAATTAACTATACTTCAAATAAAAAATAAAAGTACAATAAAATAAAATAAAGGAGCCTGCCCAAGAGGGGCTTCCTGCCCAGCACAAAGAGGCCGGGGATGGGGGGAGAGCAGGGAGGGGAGGAGAGACATCCTTTAAGTTACTTGCCAAGTACAAGTAACTCAGCCCCATCCTTCCTTCTGATCTTCCTCACTCTCGGTGACCCCCTCCAACCCGGAGGGGGAGAGGCTGCCCGTGGGGAGGACGGAGGAGGAGAGGAACCAAGTAGGAAAACGTGAAGCTAACCTCATGACCCCACCACCCTTAGGCTTCTCAGCGGGATGCCCCCAAGCTCCAGAAGAGAGGAAACTTTTTAATGAAGTTGAAAGTCAAGACTGTCACCCTGGACTAAACATTCTAGTATCAACCCAAGACTATCCTGCAACTGAAAGGGACAGAAGTGTCTTCTAAATTATGGACCTGAGATTTCATTCAGGGAACTGGGCCCCAAGTAAGCCTTCACATGGTTTTAAAGAGATAGTGAGAGAAAAGAATAAAGCTGCTTTCCATGGGTCCCTAGTCAGCTCTGGCCTTTCAACATAACAGTTGCACAAAGATGCATGACACACAGCCTTGCCTTCAGGAAGCACACAAAGTCCAACAGAAAAAAGAGGTTTAAAGCAATTATAACCCAACATGCTAAAAATTAGAGCTATGATCGTGGGGCATATGGAATGGAGAAAAAAAAGGAAGATATATGGAAGGTTTCAATATTTTGTAGATGTTGAAGTAGGGTTGTCAGACAAAATACAGGCCCTCTGGTTAAATGTGAATTTTAGATAAACAATGAATAAATTTTTTTAGTATAAGTTATGTCTCATGCAATATTTTTATTTGCTAAATCTGGTAAGGCTATGCTCATGGGACAGAGATTGGCCCTGGGATCCCTCTTATTTACGTAACCTGTTCTCCTCGTTACTCTTGTCCATCCTGGATGCTGGGTTCTACACGCATGCCTGTGTCACACCTGGACCACATCATACCCACCACTCATCTACTGTTATATTTATAACTACTTCACAGAGAAATTGTGAGGATCCCAATATGGTCATCTCAACATCTTCTCTATGCTGTGACTTCTAAATGGTTTCTCGCCAATGCCAACCTCTCCGCCTAAACTCTGGAATCATATCCAACTACCTACTCAATCCCTCCATAGAGATGGATAGCAGGCAGTCAAATTCTACATATCTCACACAGAGATGGCGACTCCCAAATTTCTTCCCCAAACCCCTCCTTCTTGAGTCTTCTCCCATCTCAGTTTACGATGCACAGTTGATCAGACCAAAGACCCAGGCATCATCCTTGGATCAACTCTCTTTCCTTATTCCCCGCGTCTAATCCAATGCCAAGTCCTACCTCTAAATATATTCCAGATCCAGCACTCCTAACAATGCCCACTGGCAGCATCCTCAGCCAGGCCTCCACCCTCTCCTCTACGTCAACATCGTCTCTCTGCTTCCCCTCTTGCTCAATTTACTCCACCCTGCACCACAGCCGTGGAACCTTTTACGATGTAAATTGGACCATGTCATTCCCCTGCCCAAAACCCTCAGCCCTCTTCCCATTACCCTTGAAGAAAATCCATACCCTTTGTCACATACCCTCAAGGTCCCTCATTCTCTCGTCATGTTTACCCCCCTCTTTTTTCACTGCATTTCAACCCCACTGGCCTTCTCTCCACCCATCAGACAGGCCAAGGCCACCCACTAGCTGCTCCATCCATGGGGCACTCTCCCCTGGATTGATACATGATTGGCTACTTATCACTATTCGAATCTCAGCTCAAGCATCTTCTCCAAGAATCATCCCTGATGACCATTTCTAAGGCACCAGCCTTCACCCATCACTTCTCTCCTCATTCTTCTGCTTTATTTCCTTCATAACTGGTTATCTCTACCTGAAATTATCTTACGTATTTGCTTCCCAAACAGAAATCAAAATCCTTGCTGAAGTCATGATAGTTAATATCTATTCCCTCCCCCTCAATCCAGCAGACTTGTCATTCTGTCATAGGAGGAGATTATTTTATTCAGACAGGATTTGTTCTTTACAAAGCCATGCTGTTTACTACTGCTCTTATTAAAACATTTATAAAATAGTTTCACAATTATTTTCTTCCAGCCTCTTTCCAGATATGGAGGTTGTGTTTATCAGTCCAAAAACATCTAGATTATTCTTTTCATAAATATTGTGACATTATTTTTGGTAATGTCCAAACTTCTCCTCCACAGATTCTCTAAAATGGAACCAATACTTGCTCAGTACTTTAAACTGTAAATAACCAAAATTGTGGATACATATGACTCAGATTTTTTTTTCCTTATTTTAGATTCAATTTATACCTACAAAGTAAAACCACATAGCTCTGTTCCAATACAGAACATAGATGAATGGATAGATAACTAGATTGGTTTCTTAATGTCTCTGTCCCATAAGCATCATTTAAAATTTACCTAATACGTAAAAATACTTTCCTTTATATATGTCACTACTAAGATATTTAGTCTTTCAATTTTCCTTTAGGAACTTTGCTTTAGTTTTCTTATCTTACCTACTAACTTTCAGCATTCTGCATGTTTCTCCTGGTAAATTGCCCCACTTTCATTCCTGCAAGATTCTCATTTACATTCCATGTCCTAGAAAGTGTTTTGCTTAGTCAATTAGTTTTTCATTTTACATTCTTCTATTTCCATGTATGGAAATTACCCTCTTGTTCTTAATAAAGCATATGTAAAAATGTCCAGTCTTCTTGCTCTAGCTCCATCTTTTATTCCTTTTTCAGTTTATACTAATCCAATTTGCATATCCTTCAAATGCATTTTAATTATTTGCTCATCAATCTTAATCTATTCAGTATAAAATATCTTTAGATAGAAAAAAAAGTCCTCCTTGTTTGCAACAATCGGCAACAACAACAATAACAGCTTCTTATTTAGGGATCCACAGCCCCATAGTAGGAGTCATTTAAACCCCTTACAGATGCTGGGTCCCTTCCCTGCTTCCCTAAATCAATCTGAGCCTGTCTTAGTCCGTTCAGGCTGCTATCACAAAAATACCATAGACTGGAGGACTTAAACAACAAACATTTGCTTCTCACAGTTCTGGGTGCTGGAAGTCCAAGACCAAGGTACCGACAGATTCCATATCTCTGAGTGCCCTCTTCCTCATTTGCAGACGGCTGCCTTCTCACTGTGTCCTCACATGGTGGACAGAATGAGGGAGCTCTCTGGGTGGGTCTCAGTAAAGGGCACTAATCCCATCCAAGAGGGCTCCACCCTCATGACCTAATCACCTCCGAAAGGACCCTCCTCCTAATACCATCACAATGGGGGTTAGGATTTCAGCATATGAACTTTGAGAGGAAAACATTCAGTCCATCACAAAGCCTAAGACAAGAAGTACTCAGCAGCTATGGCCTCACAGAGCAAACCTCCAGTCACTAAGGTTCTAGGTCATTCTGGGTTCGGCACTTTGGGCTCTGCTCCTGAGTCCTGTTCTGACCCTTTGTCTCTTTCTAGACTGATATCATACCTCCCCTTTGTCAGGCTCCACCCCAACACTGGAGGTCTGCCCGAGCCTCCAGCTGGCTGGGTGTGGCTGACTGTCTCCCTATCTATGCTTCCAGTTGCCACCAAACCTACTCATTTTCTCCTCTCTCCTCTGTTGGAACTTCTTGTTATGTGTTGGCTCTCTCCATTCTCTATCTCCTCTCTCCAATGAGCCACCCCCAACCCTTGGCACTGAATGATGGCCACAATCAACTGTGGCTGGATTCTAATGCCCTTGCAGAGAAGAGCTGGAATCACTCACCTCCAGTCTGCCTATGAGAGAGATAAATCAACTTCTATTTTATTCAGGCAGTTGAAGTTTGGGGGCCTCTGCGTCACAGAAGTTTGAGCTTGGCCCCTAAATTACCCTAACCTTATTCCTAAATAAGAATTCAAAGCTAGGGATAAGCAGATATTTTTAGGAAAGCCACGACCATGAAAAAGAGAAGCCAGAATAAACAGAAAAAAAAAAGGACTTCAAGAAAGAGAGAAAATACAGGGTGCAGAATTAAACTAAATAATGACAACAACAGCAACAATGAATATCACCCCAGAAATGATAAGATGTTGCACCCCTAAAACAAAAACAGGTACCTCTGCAAAAGGAATAACAAGAAAACAAGTAAGAGTTCTTAGAAATTCAAAATGTTAACCAAAATAAAAATTTCAATAGAAATGTTGTAAGTGAAAAATTGAAGAGATTTCCTAGAAGTAGAACAAAAAGAGATGGAAAATAGGAGAGAAGGATGAACTACCTGGGGGCTCAATCCAAGAGATTAGGCAAGAAAGAGAGATAAACAACAAGGTCCTACTATACAGCACAGAGAACTATATTCAATAGCCTATGATAAACCATCATGGAAAAGAATATTCAAGTGAATATATATATATATGTACATATATATGTATAACTGAATCACTTTGCTGTACCCCAGAAATTAACACAACACTGTAAACCTCAATAAACACAACATTGTACACCTCAATAAAAAATATTGATTAAAAAGAGACACAGGGCTTCCCTGGTGGCGCAGTGGTTGAGAGCCTGCCTGCCGATGCAGGGGACACGGGTTCGTGCCCCGGTCTGGGAGGATCCCACATGCCGCGGAGCGGCTGGGCCCGTGAGCCATGGCCGCTGAGCCTGCGCGTCCGGAGCCTGTGCTCCGCAACGGGAGAGGCCACAACAGTGAGAGGCCTGCGTACCGCAAAAAAAAAAAAAAAAAAAGAGAGAGAGAACAGAGAAGATAAAGGGGGCAAATTATCAAACAATAATACAGAGTTGAAGCTTCTAAGTAGAAAGTCTGAGATGACATGAGGAACGTTTGCTCCACTCTGTGTTCAGACTCTAGTTGAGCTTCTGCAAGAAGGAAGTGTCTGCTGATTAAGTAGCATAGGTCCCAGGGGACAGAGAGTATTGGGGAAAACCAGGGGTCCACGCAGACCAAGCAGGACCAATCTACAGATGGATATTAGAGTTGCGAAACGGTAGCATCCTTACCATGTGGTATCATCAATATAGGGAGAGGAGAGGACCCAGCCGAAACTTTTTTTATCCACTTCTCATAATTAGAACAGGCTGAACCAAGTCAGAATATCAATGATAACCCCTGAAAGGCCAACAGGTTGTTGGGAGGTATCTACTTCTTTGTACCCAAAGCATCCCAGTTTTGGGTACACGTAGGAGGGAGTCAATGGACATTGATTGAACGAAAGAATGAATGAGTAAGGAAATGAATAACTCTCCTGGAATGGGTAGTATGGGGGACTGTTTGGAAAGAGAATCAGGTCATGAAGGTTGAGGATGTTTGTGCTCTTACAATTCAGTGGATAGTTGGAAAGGCTGGACAGAGAAACAAGGACAGGGACAGAGACAGAGACCATAAGGGGTAATGCCGCTCCCAGGAGCACAGCCTCCAGACTGAGCAGGGAAAGTGAGCAGCCCTGGGGAAACGTCAAACTAGGTCAGTTAGTACGGAGGGAGGGAGAACTGCAACAGCCCACACAGGGATTGGCGGAGGTAGACGAGGTTTGGGATAAGAAGCAGTCATTTTAGAGCCCACGAGGAAAGGAAAGATAGCGGGTTGTTCACTGAACTGGTAAGAGAAAGGGGTGCTGAGTAGTTCTGTGCAACAGCTATCACAGGACAATCAAATTCAGTATTCTGAGGAAGAGAACAAACCACTCCCTCCCACCAGAAAACAGAGCCCTGACAGTGAAGAAAGCAGCTTTGAAAAAAGAGAGAGAAAACGACTTGCAGACAATCTCTACCTTTTCCCAAACACCTTATTAAAAACAAGACAAATGAGGTACATCACAAGTCCAAAAGGTCATATTCTCTAACAAGAATCCTACACGAGTAAGTGGCAGAGTGTTTTGTTTTGTTTTCTGGAAGACTACAGCAAAGAGGTGGGGGAGGGGAGCAGAAAAGAAGGAAAAAAAGGAAAGGAAGGGATTTTGTTTGTTTTTTGCGGCACTCAATTTAGGTTAATTACTCCTCTTTAGGGTATGTAAATTACACAGAGAGAAATTAAGTTAATGATGAAACTAGGTACCATTTCCTGAGAACTTTGCATGAAATGGGCATGGAACTAGATACTGAAACGTGTTCCCTCCCCCTGATTAGATTTCAGTTGCGGGGCATGTTGAATTTGGATTAAATTCCAAGGGCAACAGGAATGTGTTGAAAGGTTCCAAGCAAGGAAGTGTCGTGATCTGATTTTTTTGAGCAGTAAGAAACATTTTTTTCTTATTTTTCTCATTTTTAAATTTCTTTAAGTGTTAGCTGACTGTTTAAAGCAAAACTAAGAATATGGTATTGTGGAGTTTATAACCTGTTACGATGTTATATAAATTGTTTGACAACAATAGACTATGAATGGCGGGGAGGCGGGTTGGAAGTTACCGTTACAAGGGTCTTATTCTAAGTATGAAATGCTATTTGAAGATTTGAACTGTGATACGTTAAAGATACATCTTTTCAATCCTAGATCAACCACAAAAAGTAACACTAATGGAGGTAGAGCTAAAAAGCAAAAAAAAAAAAAAAAAAAAAAAAAGAAAGAGAGAAAGAAAAACCAATACAATAATCAAGGGATCAAAGAACACAGCAATGTGTACACTGATTAAAACTATAAATGTATCTTTGAATTCTGAGAAGGATAAGAGAAAACTTTAGCATAGTGTAACTTATCACTTAAACTTATGGAATTTTTTAAATTATTAAAATATTTAACAAAACCTGGTAAATTCTAACACTTTATTCTTTTAAGTTATAACTATGTAGACTTGCCTTAAGCCAAAACTGGAATACAACAGGAGAACCCATGAAATGACCATCCTTGTAGTTCCTCAAAGAGTTGCAGGTCAAAATAAACTTGAGATTTTTTTACTCCTAAAAAAAAAAATCAAGGGAGAAGGGAGACAATTTCACTGCTAGACATGGGAGTTTAGGCGCTCTTAATAAGCCTAAGTCTCACTGCTACTCCTGAGTTCTTCCTGATTTTGTAGCTCTCCTTTTCCAAGGGAGTTGTCTGCCACTACGGGGATTTCTTCCAGGCTGGAGTTATATTAAACACTTAAGTTTTTAAATTAAAACAATAGTACAGTGCACTGACATTTTGTTCCTAGAGCTTCTGGAGTAATATTTTTATGGTTTCTCTGGCAACCGCAGAGGCAAGAGTGGGCAGGAGGAAAGGAGGTGGGAAGGTAGAAGGAGCACCTCTCTGTGGCATGCTGGCTTGGGGCCTAACAAGACAGGGCCAGAAGTCCAGCTGCTGCCCAGAAAATGGCCCGGATCCCTAGCCTGAGTCATCATCCCATGACTGGAGAATGTCGACAGATTATTTTCTCAAGAAACTAGCAATAAACCAAGAGGGTGTAGGAATTAAGAACTGGTTCTAAAAAAGAAATGTTTATATAGGGCTAGATGTCAGCCTAGGAAGGGCAGTTGTTGGTTGAACCACTATTTGTAGACAATAGGTGCAGGCATGGCCACATCCACAGAGACTGATGTGCTGTCAAGGACTTGATTTTGCCAGTGGGACCAGATTCTGGGGCAGAGTCTGAGCTGGGTCCTACTATCTCTGCTACCTCTATGTTTATGAAACATGGCTCCATCATTATTTAGTCAGCCTCTACTGTGGACCAGCTGTGCACAGCACTGAACCAAGGACTTTGAAAATATTTAAAAAAAAAAAAAGACCTACCCTACCCTTGCCAAAGATATAAAGCAAATGAGGCAAATACACTCATACTTATGTGACCCACACATTTTAACTCCTAAGTCTTAAAAAAAAAGGTAGTTGTGGGAAGGAAAGAAAGTCCAAAAATCCTGTTGGAAGTCAACACATCTTAACAGTTAAGAGTGTTGGCCCTGGATTTGAATTCCAACTTTTATTTACTTGTTATAGATCCTTGCCAGGTACCTATACTTACTGACTTGGATTTTGCAGTTGTAAAAAGGAGGGGAAATTCTTACCTCATGAGTTTGTTGTGAGAATTAAGTGAGAAAATGTATGACAAGCACTAATACAATGTCTGGCATACCACTGGTCCTCAGCAAATGGTAATTGTCACTACTGCTATCATTCACACATTCAGTTTTACTCTTGTCACGACTGGTATATGGGCACTAGGCATGGTGAATTGCTTCCAGCAATATGGAGCTGACAGGGATAACCAGGAGCCAGGATCATGGAGAGGCTATGGAAGGTGACTTCTAAGGTCCAGCCCTCCTGGTAAGGTGTAGCATCCAAGGGACATTGGAGCCTCGGGACAGAGGAGGCACAGTGGTCTTGGCGTCAAGGGCAGGAACAGCCTAAACACTCAGTCATCAGTTGGAAACCATTCGACGGGATGCCTGGCCCCAATCACTTAATCTGGGATTTACTAGGTTCCAACTACTGTACCGAATACCTCATCCAGAGGGCAGAGAACAGGCCTGGGTAGGGTCAGCCAAAACCTACTCCAGAGAATTTTCCAACATTGCAAGGAAAAGTGGTGAGTCCAAGGAGGAGTTACGACCCAAGGAAGCTGGTTGGTTTCCCCTGGGGACCTGTTGTCACTCAGGACCCCACCTCATTGTCTTCATTCTGAAGCCTGCTAGAAGAGGCAGAGAGCGAATCACACCTTCCTGCCTCGGGTGTGGCTTAGCTGAGAAACAAAAACTGTGTTGGGCCTTCAGCAGAATGGTCCAGGGCCCAGCTGCAGGAAGCTGGGCAAAAGAAAAGTGAGGTGACCAGAGATGAGGTGAGGAAGCTTGTCACCCTCTCAGTAACACAGCAGAATCCACTTGGGCTAATGAAAAGTTGTTTCACCTCTCTGTTGGGTTAGTCACCCAGTTCAAATTATTTTTAAGATAGTGTTCTATTTATATACCAAACAGCTAAGTATGGAACTCTGTGACTCCACCAGTACTCAAAATTATTCCACATAGACTAAAATGAAAACATAAATGATAAATGAAGCCAGACCAGGTTACCTCAATTTTCAGATGATCATATCTAGAAAGTAGACAATATTAACATTTAGATGGCTTTTAATCACAGTCAGAACCAGAGAAAAATGTTTCCATTTGTCAATCTCTTTTTTTTTTTAAAGATTTTTTTGATGTGGACCATTTTTAAAGTCTTTACTGAATTTGTTACAATATTGCTTCTGTTTTATGTTTTGGGTTTTGGGCCTGAAGGCATGTGGGATCTTAGCTCCCTGACCAGGGATCGAACCCACACCACCTGCACTGAAAGGCGAAGTCTTAACCACTGGGCTGCCAGGGAAGTCCCTGTCAATCTCTTTTTTAAAAAAAAAAAAAAAAGCCTCAAATATCTTGTCAGTATAAGAAGTGACTTTGAATACAAATAATCCCTTTCTTCAAATGTGGTCAAATTGGTTATAAGAACAACTAAGTCAAACTAGTTTTCCTGAGTTTCCAGTGAGAAGACATAATTCTGACTTTCCTAGACTAATAGAATTGTCATGTTGTCTGGCTAACCATAGAAAATATCATTGAATGAGGACATAAGTGCTGTCACTTCTAGAACAGTGGCTTTGTGGTGAGAGGATTGGAGACCTGCGTTCTAGTCTCCTGCTCTGGACAAGTCACTTAAAATGTGTTGAGCATTCACCAGAGCAAAGTTCCGAGTAAATAAGGGGTCTGGGAGAAAAGAAGGTTGGTCCTTTCCTTCAGGTGATTTAGCATCTGGTTTAGCATTGAGTTGGTGTCACAAAATTAAAACCAAAGGTGCAGGGGTGCCCAGTAAGACAGTTTGCAGTGAGGTTCCATGTTGATAGACGATTCGGAGAAATGGGAGGCACAACATTTAAATGACTCAGGAATGAGCAGGTTCCCAACCTGGGTGAGCAGGTGGTCCTTAGTCGCAAAGATGGAGGCAGTTGGCAGGTGACCTGGGCAGGACCCTTAGTGGATCCACCGGACAGATTAGGGTGGGAATAATTTCCCTCCTACTTTATAGGAGTGCTGTGAGATGATGTGAGAAATTGTTTAGAACATTTTTTAAAACACATCTGACGTGAATGGATAAAGAAGATGTGGCACATATATACAATGGAATATTACTCAGCCATAAAAAGAAACAAAATTGAGTTATCTGTACTGAGGTGGATGGACCTAGAGTCTGTCATACAGAGTGAAGTAAGTCAGAAAGAGAAAAACAAATACTGTATGCTAACACATGTATATGGAATCTTAAAAAAAAAAAGGTTCTGATGAACCTAGAGGCAGGACAGGAATAAAGACACAGACGTAGAGAATGGACCTGAGGACGTGGGGAGGGGGAAGGGTAAGCTGGGACGAAGTGAGAGAGTGGCATGGACATATATACACTACCAAACGTAAAACAGATAGCTAGTGGGAAGCAGCCGCATAGCACAGGGAGATCAGCTCTGTGCTTTGTGACCACCTAGAGGGGTGGGATAGGGAGGGTGGGAGAGAGACGCAAGAGGGAAGAGATATGGGGGTATATGTATACGTATAGCTGATTCACTTTGTTATACAGCAGAAACTAACACACCATTGTAAAGCAATTATACTCCAATAAAGATGTTAAAAAAAACCCCACACATCTGACATAGAATCAGACAGCGTTTTACTAAAACAGATAGCTAGTGGGAAGCAGCCGCATAGCACAGGGAGATCAGCTCGGTGCTTTGTGACCACCTAGAGGGGTGGGATAGGGAGGGTGGGAGGGAGATGCAAGAGGGAAGAGATATGGGGGTATATGTATACGTATAGCTGATTCACTTTGTTATACAGCAGAAACTAACACACCATTGTAAAGCAATTATACTCCAATAAAGATGTTAAAAAAAAACCCACACATCTGACATAGAATCAGACAGCGTTTTACTTAGTATGCTGATTAGTGGGCTGCTGTCCTTTTAGTTGTGACTTCGTTTCTCTATTATTCATTTCAGACATACATAGTTGTTTTCTGACTCCAGATGACACCCTTTTTAGGAACATGAACAATATATGCCGACACTTCAGCCATAGCCCTACTGCTTATGTGCTGAGACTCTTCTCTGAGCTGTGGCCACAGTCACTGTAGGTGAAGACCTTTCTATTTGTAGCTTTATCACTTTGCCCTGGGGGTTCCTAATCTCAACAAGGGCTTCTCTAGCCCCGATTAGCTATAGGTCAAGTTGCTTAGTCTAATCCTACTGCTTTACCTGTGGGACAAGGACAGCCACATGATGGACGTTGGTTGTCAATGCAGCCCTGTAGCATTTCTGCCTTTCCTACCTATAGTCCTCAGATGGTTAGAGACTGAATGTCCTGTTTACCTCGCGTAATTATTTTGTGTAGACAAGATGACTTCCAGTAATTGGATTTTTTTTTTTTTTTTTTTTTTTTAGCGGTACGCGGGCCTCTCACCGTTGTGGCCTTTCCCGCTGCGGAGCACAGGCTCCAGAGGCGCAGGCTCAGCGGCCATGGCTCCGCGGCACGTGGGATCTTCCCGGACCGGGGCACGAACCCGCGTCCCCTGCATCGGCAGACGCACTCTCAACCACTGCGCCACCAGGGAAGACCCCAGTAATTGGATTTTTAACGTTATATTAAAGAGCCTCTGTGGTTGTACTTGCAAAGGCTGGCAATGCGGGGGGGCAAAAAAGCCGAGTAAAGAGCAGAGAAAGAGAGACGGTACTGAATAGACTAAGAACCAAACCTTCTCCTCCTGCCTCTAGTTTGGTATCTCAACCCTCAGCAGCTCTCCCGCCCCCACTTTCCTTTCCTGTTACTGACACGGAGCCTGGAAAGAGCAAGGTGATGGAGAGAGGGAAAGAGAAGATGGAAAGGTAACATGCTAAGAGGTTTTAGGGAAACCAAAGAGATCAGTGGCACCCCCCTAATGCTTTCCTGCTCAGCCCACTTTTGCTCTCTCCCCATATCATTTCCAATTAAGTTTTATCTTTTGCTCAGTTGCTTAAGCCCTTAGAAGGCAATTTCTCTGACCCCTCTGGTGCTGTGGAGTTCAAGCAGGAATTCAAAAACTAAACTCACTTGCACCCTTCCCTCTGTTCTCTTGGCATTCAGGAAGCCCCAGACCTCTGTGGAGTTTAAAACCTAGTTTGGGTGCCCTGGTCTTAAAGAGGCTGAGAGTCACTGCTTGAGGGGTAAAAAAAAAAAAATCCAGTTCAACCTCATCTTGAAAGAAGAGCTAAAATCATAGAAAAGATACTTGACAAAATGCATGGGGAGGAAATTCAAAGACTGTCATAGCAATTCATAATATTTGCACTATAATCTTCCATTTTCCTGAATTTTTAGTCCTTCTCTTTTATGGCAAATCATTTACTGTCTGAGACATTTATTACCTTCAAGCTACAATATTTAGTGCCCAAGAATGTTATGAGGATCAACAATACATGGTCACATGTATTCCTGAGAGGAATGACCTGAAGTGAACTAACAGAACGTTATATCATGCTGAACAAATACTGGGTGCTGCGTACAAACTGGTATTACGAACACCAGTAATTACTGCGATACCTATGTCTTAAATACATCCAAAATATCGACATAACTTTTCATACCTGCTTAAATAACAGTTGTTAAATTGCCAGGAGGATTCTAAAGCATTAAGAAATGTACAAGGAAAATTTCTAATGCTTTCCTCCTCTGTATACTCAAAACAGAGTTATTAACATCCTTAAAAATCATCTTTCGGGCTTCCCTGGTGGCACAGTGGTTGAGAGTCCGCCTGCCGATGCAGGGGACGCGGGTTCGTGCCCCGGTCCGGGAAGATCCCACGTGCCGCGGAGCGGCTGGGCCCGTGAGCCATGGCCGCTGAACCTGAGCGTCCAGAGCCTGTGCTCCGCAACGGGAGAGGCCACAACAGTGAGAGGCCCGCGTACCGCAAAAAAAAAAAAAAAAAAAAAAAAAAAAAAAATCATCTTTCAACCTGCTTATAAAATTGAAAACCTACACGTGGTATGGAAAGGGGGAATTAACTTGGACTATAAAACAGTTAAAAATGAAGACAACCTTCCAAAGAATGAGAGAAAATGCCTTTTACAACAGATACAATTATGGTTTGGCTAGAAGAAGAAAAGCCTATCCAAAGCTACATGTCTAACGGGTTTGACTTTCTCTGCATAGAACACTTTTTGGCAATAAGCCAGAAGCAGAGCAGAGAGGGAAAGACAGAAAGAGAGAGAGAGAGAGAGAGTGAGTGTGTGTGTGTGTGTGTATGTGTAAAATTTACTCATTCGTTCACTTAATTAATGTTGATTGACCACCTAGTTTATAACAGGCACTGGGGATAGAATAATGAACAAAACAGACAAAAATCCCTGCCTTCATAATATTTACATGCTAGAGGATAATACATATGCAAATGTACAAGTCACCTAATTATTTATACATAGGCTCAAACGTATATGTGTACATAGACATATGGATTCTGTTAAAATATTTATTTCCTTCCTATTTGCAGCAAGAGCTTAATAATACAATAATTATAATCTATGTTCCTAATTGTTTTCTGCTTCAGCGAACCTTTTCAACCTCTCCTTGGTGGGTACCTGAATAATGCTGAATGGTTAATCAAAACCCAGAAAAAAAAAAAGCTCTAATATTGCTGGACCTTGAGTTAAACCTAGACAACATTCAAAAGTGAATTCCTGGCTTTAGGTTCAAGATGGAGAATAAATGGAATGGAATGACTACTGCCCTTCCCTCCCTGAATCCCACTCACATGAGAGCAAAAGAAAGAGACACAGGGCTTCCCTGGTGGCGCAGTGGTTGAGAGTCCGCCTGCCGATGCAGGGGACGCGGGTTCGTGCCCCGGTCCGGGAAGATCCCACATGCCGCAGAGCGGCTGGGCCCGTGAGCCATGGCCGCTGAGCCTGCACGTCCGGAGCCTGTACTCCGCAACGGGAGAGGCCGCAGCAGTGAGAGGCCCGCGTACCGAAAAAAAAAAAAAAAGAAAAAAAGAAAAGAAAGAAAGAGACACAAATGGAACAAACCCAAACTAGTACAACAAATGGGAAAAGTTAGCTATCAGCGAAGCAGTATTGTTGACGAATTCTGGAATTTGGAAAATGTGTGGAATATTTGAACAGAAAAAAATGAAGCAGAGGAAGCTACAGTCCAGAACTTGCATTAAGGACGATTCAAAGCACGTGTGGGCCAGGATTCGACCTCGTCTCCTGTCATTGGCCTGCACCACTGGGCTCACCTGTAACTAGCCCCCCACTATAAATGAAAGAGGAGAAATGAAAACTGATACCACAGAAATACAAAGGATTATGAGACTACCGTGAAAAATTGTATGCCAACGAATTGGATAACCTAGAAGAAATGGATAAATATCTAGAAACATATAACATACCAAATCTGAATCATGAAGAAATAGAAAGTCTTGACAGACTAGTAACAAGGGGATTTAATCAGTAACCAAAGACCTCCCAACAAAGAAAAGTCTAAGATCAGATGGCTTCACAAGTACACAATACAGTATCATTAACTACAGTCACTAAGCTGAATATTAGATCCTTGGAGCTTATTCATCTTATGTTATAACTGAAAGTTTGTACCCTTTGACCAGCATCTCCCCATTTCCCCCACCTCTCAGACCCTGGTAATCACTATTCTACTTTCTGTTTCTATGAATTCGATGTTTTTAGATTCTACGTACAAGTGAGATCATACAGTATTTGCCTTTCTCTGACACTGCACTTAGCATAATGCCCTCAAGGTCCATCCATGTTGTTGCAAATGGCAGGGTTTCCTTCTTTCTCATGGCTGAATAATATTTTATTCTCCTTCCTGAATATACAGCTAAACTACATTTTCTAGCTGCAAACTCCTCCCCCATTGCATTTAGGTGGGTCCATGTGACAGAGTTCTGGCCAATGAAAGTGATTTACCATTTCTAGGCTTGTCCATAAATCATCCTCCATGGTCTTCCATTCTTAAACTTTCTCTTCCCTCTGTGCAGCTAGAAGTGAAGGACTCTACACCCTTAGAGACTGATAGGGCTAAAGATGGAAGGACCCAGAAACCTTGAGTCACCACCCGGAGAAGAGTTTCCCTGAAGAGCTGCTCAAATGGGAGTAACTGCATTGGATTCTGGGGAGTGAGAAATAACATTTTTGTGTGCATTAAGCCATTGAAATTTGGTAGCTCAGAACTCCATGAGAACCTGCCACTCACACCTGAGATAAAGTGATCATAGGGTGAGATTCGTGTCTGGAGATTTATCGAAAACAGGACCTCAAACCAGGTAAATAAAGGTCATGAGTTTAACCACAGAGCCAAAATGGATAGAAGTGAGTGGATTTTTATTGTGGTAAAATAGTCATAACAAAATTTGCCATTTTAACCATTTTTAAGGGTATGGTTCAGTCACAGTTCACACATTCACATTTCTGTGCAACCATCACCACCATCCATCTCCAGAACTTTTTCATCTCCCCAACCCTTTCAGCTTAGGGAATCTACCCACTAAACACTAACTCCCCATTCTGTCTCCTCCCCGAGTCCCTGGCAACCACCATTCTGCTTTCTGTCTGGATGAATTTGACTATTCTGAGCACCTCATAAAAGTAGAAACATACCATATTTGTCCTCTGTGACTGGCTTATTTCACTTAGCATAATGTTCTCAAGGTTCATCCATGTTGTGGCCTGTGTCAAAGTTTCCTTCCTTTTTAAGGCTGAATAATACTCCATTGTATATATGTAGACCACATTTGTTTATCCATTCATCCATCTATGGACACTTGGGTTGCTTCTATCTTTTGGTTATTGTGAATAATGCTGCTATGAACATGGGTGTGCAAATATCTCTTCAAGTGTCTGCTCTCACTAGAAGTCACTGTTTTGAGGAATCAAAAAGTGAAAAATTCAAGATGAGAAACTATAAAACAAATAAATTAGAGGTGATATGGAAGAGTTCCTAATAACTATATATACATATACTGATGACTGCTGCTGCTTTTCACACATGCCCAGTGAGGGCTCTCGTAGGCAGACTGCAGTTGTGTAAAGGGACCAGGAACAGTTAGCAATCTGTTCTCATCCTTTAACACATCTAAAATATTTCTCCCAACTCCCTTTGTGACCAAAGATACAACCTTAAGAATCATCTGGCTGAACCATTTACAATAGCCAATTCGTGGATGCAACCTAAATGTCCACCAACAGAGGAATGGATAAAGAAGATGTGGTATATATATACAATGGAATACTTCTCAGCCATAAAAAAGAATGAAATAATGCCATTTGTAGCAACATGGATGGACCTAGAGATTATCATACTAAGTGAAGAAAGTCAGAAAGAGAAAGACAAATACCATATGATATCACTCATATGTGGAATCTAAAATAGGACACAAATGAACTTATCTGTGAAACAGAAACGGACTCACAGACATAGAGAACAGACTTGTGGTTGCCAAGGGGGAGGTGAGTGTGGGAACGGAAGGACTGGGAGTTTGGGATTAGCAGATGCAAACTATTACATATCTGTATAACTGAATCACTTTGCTGTACACCAGAAACTAACACAACATTGTAAATCAACTATACTTCAATAAAATAATTTTTTTTAAAAAAGAGGGCTTCCCTGGTGGCGCAGTGGTTGAGAATCCGCCTGCCGATGCAGGGGACACGGCTGGGTCCGTGAGCCATGGCCGCTGAGCCTGCGCGTCCGGAGCCTGTGCTCCGCAACGGGAGAGGCCACAACAGTGAGAGGCCCGCATACCGCAAAAAAAAAGAATCATCTGGCTGAGATGAGTGAGTGTAATCTATGTCTATAGTCTCAGACTCATTAATTGTTCAAGAAATATTTACTGTGTCTTCTGTGTGCCAGGCATTGTGCTAGACACTTTGCATATACCTCTGAACAAATCAGACAAAAATCCTGGCCTTATCCTAGTGAGGGGAGACAGAGAGATAAAAATAAGCATCATAGTTAAGTGACTTATCTAACGTTTTATATCACCATCATTGTATTCATTCACTTATTCATTTATTTATTTAAGCATTCAACAAGTAGTCACTGAATATATTTTATAAGCAGGGCCTGGGATAGAGCTGTACAAAGAACACCATTCTACTCTGTTTTCAGAGATGGACTAACCATTATTCATTGTGTGAAATATGGTGTGTTGTGTTTTATTTTAGAGTTCTAGTATTTAAAATAAAAACATGAAATAAAGATTTGAACTAAAGAAAAGACTAACAATTAAGTATGTTCAGTTCCTGGAAACTTAATTGTAAAATAAATTAGAATCCACCTGATAAGAGTACTTAACAGTATTAAAAACAAGGATAAAATAAACTCAGGGCACTCCTTGGGGTGTTCTTGTGTAATTGCAGATTTATCCTTCAGTTACGTTGCAATGGAAAGAGGCAAGAATTCCCGAAAGCCTGACAAAAAACACTTGATTCTAAAAGTGTTTATACATATTTAGCATCTCAATGGTAACAACGATCTGGTATGCTTTTCACTTCAGAATATTCCTTATATCTGGTCAGAAAGCATAGCCACAAAATTATACAGGGTAGCTTATGTGTGTCAAAATAGTGAGAAATACTCTTTTGGGTAAAATGTGAGTTGACATTCCTTAAAGAATGGTATGAACAATAAATGCTGAAGAGGGTGTGGAGAAAAGGGAACCCTCCTACAATGTTGGTGGGAATGTAAATTGGTATAACCACTATGGAGAACAGTATGGAGGTTCCTTAAAAAACTAAAAATAGAACTACCATATGACCCAGCAATCCCACTCCTGGGTGTATTTCCGGAGAAAACCATAATTTGAAAAGACATGCACCCCAATATTCAGAGCAGCACTATTTACAATAGCCAGGACATGGAAGCAACCTAAGTGTCCATCAAGAGATGAATGAATAAAGATGTGGTACATATATACAATAGAATGAAATTAAAAAGAATGAAATAATGCTATTTGCAGCAACATGGATGATCATACTAAGTGAGGTAAGTCAGACAGAGAAAGACAAATATCATCTAATATCACTTATACGTGGAATCTAATTTTAAAAAATGATACAAATAAACTTATTTACGAAACAGAAATAGACTCACAGACATAGAAAACAAATTTATGGTTACCAAAGGGGAAATGGGGGAAGGGATAAATTAGGAGATTGGGATTAACATATATACACTACTATATATAAAATAGATAACCAATAAGAACCTACTGTATAGCACAAGGAACTCTACTCAATAGTCTGTAAAAACCTATATGGGAAAAGAATCTGAAAAAGAATGGATACATGTATACGTATAACTGATTCACTTTGCTGTACACCTGAAACTATCACAACATTACAAATCAACTATACTCCAATATAAAAATTTTTAAAAAGAATGGTATGTCGTTTCAGAGTTGCAAGAGAAAAAGGAATATTCATAAACTATCAAGAGATTAAAAAGTAGAAACTAAGACCAATCATCCAGTGTGGCTAAAAAATGTAATTCACCCTCCTGCCAAGGGGGGCAGTAGGTGGGAAACTCTCAGAGCTGCCTCCACGCTCCCCTTAGGTTCTGCTCGGAGGCAATTCGAGGCTTCTCTGCAGGACCTCAGTCTGTCCTTGGAAGAGGAGAGCCCCAGACGGGCAGACAGGAGGCTTTCACAGAGCCCTGCCCCCCTCCCCACTTCCCTGCTTCCCCCTCTACAGCCCCTCCCAAGCTTCCTCTTTATCCATCACAAAAAGCCACCTTACGTGTTACCTTGTGTCGGGTCCCATGTGCAACGCAGCATTGAACAGTAGTGTAAGTGCCTGACATTAAGCTTTTTGATTGTAGTGTAAGTGCCTGACATTAAGCTTCTGATTGTGGAGGCGTCCCTTTCCCAGGACATCCATCTCGAACAAACACCCTGCCAGCCGTGTGATATAGCTACCAACTAAACAAGCAGAGGGGGTGTTAGGCCGCTGCCACCCAGGAAGCCCCCTCTCAGAAAGCCCTGGGAACCCAGGTAACTATTAGAGGGACCACTGCTCCCTGCCTGCGTCCTAATTTGCACTCTTAGGCCTCACGTTAGCCAATAAAGAGTGAAGCCCTTTAACCCTGGACACCCCACCCTTGGATCCTAACAAAGGCAGAGCCCCAGGTCCACACTCTTTCTCTCTACCCGTGACCTCACTGTGTGGGTCCTGGGGGTGCTGTGTACCTTCCAAGACCTGTGAATAATAGATCTTGATCCTCGAAGTTGCCTGATGGTTGCTGAGGTATGTCGTGCAATTATACTAAGAACCACAAGGGCCAGTCCAGCCACAACCTTAGCTCTGGAAATGTCTGTGGGCTCAGTGTGGGTCGCACAGTCCCAGGCGAGTCCCTCAGGCATTCCCAGCTGACAGCATTTCTGCCTGTAGGCTGAGAGCCACACAAGGCAATTGTTAAACCAAGCACAAGGAGCCTGGGCCCCTTCCTGGGGCCTGAGTATCAGGCAGGCAGATCCCCAAACTCCCTTGAGAATTCATCTCTCAAGTTCTCATAGATCCTAAATGTCTGAACAGGAAGTAACTCTATCGCTTCTCAGGGTGCTGTCTCCAGATGTAGGTCCATGATGAAGCCCCCACTAGTCTGCATGGAAGGAGGAAAAGCAAGGCAATTTGGTGGGTGTCTGTGGAAGGTAGCCCTTTACCAGGAAAGAATGCCCTTTGTTCCAATGTTATTAACCTCAGGGCTGCCCAGAGCACGTGGCTGTCACTGCACACCTCCGGGGGCTCCATCCATGTTCACCACAATGACAACGGCGGTCCCAGGAGCTGTGCAGCATGGCAGCCTGGCCCGCTCATTTGGTGACCGTGGATGCTGCTTGGTTTGCTTCTCTTTCCCCTCCTTTTCCTCCTCATCTTCCCTCTCCTCCCCTTCCTCAGTGGCCTCACTGGCAATCAGAGGAAGAAGGGAAGGATGGAGCTCCAGGGCCAGACTTCCCCTGGGAGCAGAGACTCCCCCTGGGGAAGAATGGAGAAGAGAGAGAGAAAGAATTAGTTTACTTTGTTTCAAAATGTACCTAACATTAGAGAACAGATTTGTGGTTGCCAAGGGAGAGGGCGGTGGGAGAGGAATGGATTGGGAGTTTGGGGTTAGCAATTGCAAACCAGTATCTATAGAATGGATAAACAACATGGTCCTACTGTATAGCGCAGGGAACTAGATTCAATATCCTGTGACAAACCATAATGGAGATGAATGTGAAAAGGAATGTATATATGTGTATAACTGAGCCACTTTGCTGTACAGCAGAGATTAACACAACATTGTAAGTCAGCTATACTTCAATAAAAAATAGATTTTAAAAAACTGGAGGGGCTTCCCTGGTGGCGCAGTGGTTGAGAGTCCGCCTGACGATGCAGGGGACACGGGTTCATGCCCCTGTCCGGGAAGATCCCATATGCCGTGGAGCGGCTGGGCCCGTGAGCCATGGCCGCTGAGCCTGTGCGTCCGGAGCCTGTGCTCCGCAACGGGAGAGGCCACAACAGTGAGAGGCCCACGTACCGCAAAAAAAAAAAAAAAAAAAACTGGAAAAAAATGGACATAACAAAGCAAAAAACAAAAACTCACCAGGAAATCAGAAGTATAAGAGAAAGAAATGAGGAGATACTGGAATATAGACCTATGTCTCCTTTGTCCTACCCAGAAAATTTTCAGCTGTAAGTATTCAGTATCCACTGAATAGCCAGTGGATAGGGCAAAGATGAGTCCCCGCATTCTGAAGCAAGTCCCTTAGACATTCTCCTGACTACCCACTCACTGTACTTGTTTTTCAATGTCTAGTCTTTAAATTCTATGCCATTTCTATTCTCAAAAGAAGCAAGTAAACAGGGAGTCAGGATAACATGGTGAAAGGAGTATAGGACTGCAAAGCATGATTTCTCATAAGCAGTTATTGGGGGCACTTACCAGTGGGGAACTTGATAAGTTATTTTTCTGGGCCTTTTTGTTTGAGAAAATGAGGGAACTATACTAGCTGATCTCCAAGGAGATCATTTTGAAATTCACTGTTGCCTTTCCCAGCTACATCCAAAAGGCCAGAAATGAAGCATAGGGCAGTTCCTACATGGAAGGCTCACCATTTGGCTAATGCCCTGCCCCTCTTTACCCTGTGCTCAGATGCCACAGTCCTACAGGACCAATGTCTAGGACCTGTAACAATTCAGTCTACATGCCGGAGCTCAGGACCCCCAGGGAAGATACCAGCAAGGCTCACATTTATTTCCCTTCATTTCCCACCCTTTGGACAACTATTTAACGGGCACTTCCTGTGTGCCAGGCTCCGGAGGAGGATCCTGGGAATCAAACAAATGAGGCAGATTTCTCTCTTTAGAGCATTCACAGTCCAGGGCAGGGAATTTAACACCAGCACTCTCACAACAGGGTGACAGGTGCTTGACGAAGCACCAAGAGGGTGTTGCAGTCACCAGTTGCGAGTGTGCCCCTTCGCACCCCAGCCCCGGGGAACAAGGCCCACGGGACTTCTTGATAAGGGAAAACAGTCCGCTTAGAGCAAACAGCGACGCGCATCCCTATCTCTAGTGACAATTTGGAAAGGTCAAAACTCACCCCCATGGCAGAAGGCAGTTCCACCCAGTGAAGGGAACCGATAGGAACCCAAGTGGCAAAGGGGCCATTTGTTGTTACCTGGAGGAAGCCTTGGGCCACCTTGGGCTTCAGAAATTCTCTGCTGGGAGAGGATCATCAAGCTCTGGGCCTAGGGAGGTAGGTGGGGCTTCGCCTCAGGGAGGACAACGGCAATTCAATTATTCCAGGCATTCTCTCTCCCCGCCTCGCCAGCCCCCCACACCCCGTCTCCCTCCCCAATTCCTCTCAGCCACGCTGTCTCTAGGAAGACAGAGGGACCACTGTGTCCCCACCCCAGATGCCCACTGGGGCCCAGTGACCAGTAGGTAGGGGAGCTCTGCTGATATCTGCTGCTCAAAAGCACCAGGGAGTCAGTTGCCCGGCCTCTCGCGTCATGGGAGGGATGGCTGCCAGAGGAACATGAAACATTAATGGGGAGAATCTAAGTGCCTGGGCTTCCTTTCTCCTCAGACCAAACCGGATCAATAAAAGTCTCCGCTCCTGCCCATAAAGGGCAGGATAGACGTGTGCATTACCCCTGGACAGCCAGAGAGCCATTAGAACTACAGACTATTTGGAGCTGGAAGGCCCCTCAAGGTCCCGCCATTGTGCGGAGAGGGAAATGGATGCTCAGAGTTTCAGTGATGGAGCCTCCAGCACTGCAGAGTGAGTGGCAGACTCTGGGTTCAGACCCACTCCTCTGGATGGGCTCTGGCCACACAGAGTCAGGATCGGGAAGCCCACCGGCCTCACAAAGCCATGGGGAGGCAGGGCGAGGGGTGACATGTGGCCCCCAAGTAGGAACAGAGGGAAAAGAAGCTAATCCAGGCTCACCACTGCCTTGACCCTGCCTGGACTCCTGGGCACACTGGTGTCCTGTGCACCTTAGGAGTAAATAGAAACAACAGACCCGGAACCCTGCTGGCGGGGGGGAGGGTGGCCGGGAGAGCCTGCGAGGCACAGCCAGTGCGCCCCGGGCCCGTCCTAAGCCTGGTGAGCGTCCGGGCAGCAGGGCACGTCCGCGGCCTGTCTGGGCTAATTCGCTCACAAACGAGGTAATAATGACAGAGCTCTTCCGAGCCAGTTGAGTTTTCCGGGCATGGAGTCAGGTAGCCTTATTTAGTCCTATAATTTAAACCGTTTTTTTTTTTTTTTTAATCCTGCTTTGGGAATTGACAGTGCTTTAAAAAATTCCTTCAGATTTTACTTTTTAGAAGAGTTTTAGGTTCACAACAAAATTGAGAGGATACAGAGAGTTCCCATATGCCCCCCGCCCAGGCACAGTCCCCGCTCCACCGTCAACAACCACCCCCAGGTGGGACATCTGTTCAGTGGATGGACCTACACTGACACATCACCATCACCCAGAGTCCAGAGTTTACTTACGTTAGGGTTCACTCTCGGTGCTCTATTGATGGTGGATTTTTGAGGCTTTTTATTGAACCGGCAGTGTTTTCTTCCCTAACTGTGAGTTTGGGTGAAAACTACTTTCTTCCCCAAAGTGTTCTGGTGGCAAAAGGACAGCCCCGAAGTCAGAGAGAACACAGCACGACGGACCTCGTTCCCCTCCTGGCGCCGTGTGAGGTCACCGAGTGACACGGAACACCAGTCACCCTCAGGTTCGAGGGAGAAATGAGGACACTGACATATCATAAGGGCCGAAGCCAAGGAGGAGACAGAGGCCACCGCACAGAGGTGGCTGAGTGACAGGAAGCTCTTCCCTCCGCGTTAGCTTTGCCAAAGCTCGTGAGCACACTCCTGTCGGCAGCGGGGAGGGTGACAAAGGACGTAGAGCAGGTGACAACCATGAGAGGGGCGGGGCACGCCTGGCACTGACAGCTCTGCATCTCCATTCAGGGAAGCTGGGCATGGGGTCACCGAACTGGTGTGACTGAATGAGCCAGAAAAACAATCACGAGGACAGAAGGACATCCGTGGGTCACAGATGCTTTCTCACCGCTGGGCTTTTCATAATATTCTACCCCCAAACCTCTGCCTAGCAAAGACCTCATCGCCAATCATGAGTGACACAGGTGACTCCCCGTGTCCTGTGCCTTCAGCACACTCTCTCTGCAGAGCACCTTGAGGAAGCTGGTGCAGCTCCAGAGGAGACTGGTGACCCCAGAACACCTGTGTGTCTGCTCTGGGGACCTTGCTCATCCTACAAGAGAGAACCAAGACCAGAGACACCACGATGGCCAAATACCCTGGGCTCCAGCCTGGACATGTGCCTCACCTTCCGGTTAAAGGGCCGTCGGGACTTTCCCACCAGGCCCCTCAGCCCCGCCCACCTCAGAGTTCACAGTGATGTCACAGGAGGATGTATGGAAGCACATCACCCAGAATGGCAGACAAGGGGTTCTGGAGAAGAATCAGAGAAGGCTCGAGGGACGAGCTGGTGGAAGTCAGCCCAGTAAAGACAGGTGGCTGGAGACTCTGTCAAGATGGCAGTTTGATTAAAAAATCTACAAATAACAAAGGCTGGAGAGGGTGTGGAGGAAAGGGACCCTCCTACACTGTTGGTGGGAATGTAAGTTGGTGCGGCGACTACAGAAAACAGGATGGAGGCTCCTCAAAAAACTAAAAATAGAGTTGCCATATGATCCAGCAATCCCACTCCTGGGCATATATCTGGAGAAAACTATAATTCAAAAAGATACATGCACCCCTATGTTCCTAGCAGCACTATTTACAATACCAAGACATGGAAACAATCTAAGTGTCCATCGACAGATGAATGGATAAAGAAGATGTGATACATATAAACAATGGAATACTACTCAGCCACAAAAAAGAATGAAATAATGCCATTTGCAGCAACATGGATGCAACTAGAGATTATCATACTAAGCAAAGTAAGTCAGAAAGAGAAAGACAAATACCATATGATATCACTTATATGTGGAATCTAAAACAGGACCAAATGAACTTATCTGTGAAAGAGAAATGGACTCACAGACATAGAGAACAGACTTGTGGTTGCAAGGGGGAGGTGAGTGGGGGAACGGCAGGACTGGGAGTTTGGGGTTAGCAGATGCAAACTAGTATATATAGAATGGATAAACAACAAGGTCCTACTGTATAGCACAGGGAACTATATTCAATACCCTGAGATAAAGCATAACGGAAAACAATATAAAAAAGAATGTATACATATGTATAACATATGAATCACTTTGCTGTAAGGCAGATACTAACACAATGTTGTAAATCAACTCTACGACAGTTTAAAAAATCAGGATGGCATTTTGAACCTATACATTTACTTTTGCTGCCATCTATAATGATAATAAAGGGGAAAAAAATGAAGACAAAAACTCCCATGAAAAAAGGTGAGAGAAAAGAGGTAACTGGAAAGCTGTTGGAAGGTTGATAACAACCCAGAAGACCTGAGAAAGCTGAATCTTAAACCAGTTTTGGAGAAAGTAAAAAAATCAGTCCAGTTTACATCAGAGCATCTTCAGAGGTTCAGGAGCTAGTGTCACTGGTTACCTTCAGAAAGAAGATGAAATTGATAGAATACCTGTTGCATCTGAAATGTGTTGAGTAAACAGAAACAGAGTAACAGATGTAGAAAACAAACTCATGGTTACCAGGGTAAGGGGGTGGGGGGGGGATAAATTGGGAGACTGGGATTGACATATGCTCACTACTACATATAAAATAGATAACTAGTAAGGACCTACTGTATAGCACAGGGAACTCTACTCAATACTCTGTAATGGCCTATATGGGAAAAGAATCTAAAAGAGAGTGGATATATGTATATGTATAACTGATTCACTTTGCGGTACACCTGAAACTAACACAACACTGTAAATCAACTAGACTCCAATAAAAATTTTTTTTTTTTTTTTTTTGGTGGTACGCGGGCCTCTCACTGCCGCGGCCTCTCCCGCTGCGGAGAACAGGCTCCGGACGTGCAGGCTCAGCGGCCATGGCTCACGGGCCCAGCCGCTCCGCGGCACGTGGGATCTTCCCGGACCGGGGCACGAACCCGCGCCCCCTGCATCAGCAGGCGGACTCTCAACCACTGTGCCACCAAGGAAGCCCTAAAATTTTTTTTTAAAAGAAAGTGAGCTATAAAGTCATGAAAAGAGACATTTGATACAGAGTTTCTGGTTCAATTAGTGATTAGTGTTGGATTAGAGATAGAAACTAAGCAAACAAGACAATTATTTACTCTAAGGAAAGCAAAATACTTTGGAAGAAAGTTTAAATAATTACAGTTTACTCCATGGCTCAGCTTGGAATAGTATTTAAAAGGTCACGTTAAAGTAAACCCTTACCAAAGTTATAAGTAAATATTTTTGGAAGTGTGGGTAGAGGTACCAAATAGGCAGATGATTGCAGTGGAGGAAAGGGTGAAGGAGAAATGCATCCTTATCTTCCACAGTGGCTTATAAACTGATATTATCTAAAACTGAAAAATCAAGAAGTCACTGTCTAAAAATGTTACTTAGAGATATGAAGGTGTATACCCAAAGAATCATCTAAAAGAGTTGAAAGTGTTATCCTCTGAGAAGGAACAGGGGACCTCTGCCTCTAGTAACAAGCCTTTTAAAATACTTGCTTTTAAACTGTGTTGTAAAATAATCCAATGAAATAACAACAAAAGTAAAGGTAAAAGAGAGTGCTAGGGCAGGACATTCTCAACAGAGAGAATGGGACGGCATTGCCTTAGCATCAGAGAATGTTCTGTTTGTATAAGGGCTTAGGATGCATAGGAGAAGGCAGAAAAAGAGGAGTCTTTTCTTTTTTTCCATTCCATATTTGATACTTAAGTGCTTAAAGTGACAGAAATTGTTTTTTCTTAATGAAAAAAAAAACATAACTTTGTAAAAGTCATAAAATACCAGTGTCCCTTTGATCTCAGCCTAGATTTTTCTGCTGGCAGCTGGACCTCACTGTAAACAGTAAAGGATGCATTTTTGAACCCAGTTCCAGATATCTGAAAGTAGAAGAGAGAGGAGCTTCAAGATGGCGGAAGAGTAAGACGGGGAGATCACCTTCCTCCCCACAAATACATCAGAAATACATCGACACGTTGAACAACTCCTACAGAACACCTACTGAAAGCTGGCAGAAGACCTCAGACCTCCCAAACCGCAAGAAACTCCCCAGGTACCTGGGTAGTGCAAAGAAAAAAGAATAAAGAGAGACAGAAGAATAGGGACGGGACCTGCACCAGTGGGAGGGAGCCGTGAAGGAGGAAAGGTTCCCACACACTAGAAGCCCCTTCACGGGCAGAGACTGTGGGTGGCGGAGGGGGAAGCTCCGGAGCCTCGGAGGAGAGCGCAGCAACAGGGTGCGGAGGGCAAAGCGGAGAGATTCCTGCAGAGGATCGGTGCCGACCGGCACTCACCAGCCCGAGAGGCTTGTCTGCTCACCCGCCGGGGCGGGCGGGGGCTGGGAGCTGAGGCCCGGGCTACGGTCGGATCGCAGGGAGAGGACTGGGGTTGGTTGGCTGCATGAACACAGCCTGAAGGGGCTAGTGCGCCACGGCTGGCCGGGAGGGAGTCCGTGAAAAAGTCTGGAACTGCCAAAGAGGCAAGAGACTTTTTCTTCCCTCTTTGTTTCCTGGGGCGCGAGGAGAGGGGATTAAGAGCGCCGCTTAAAGGAGTTCCAGAGACGGGCACGAGCTACGGCTATCAGCGCGGGCAGCAGAGACGGGTGTGGGACGCTAAGGCTGCTGCTGCCGCCACCAAGAAGCCTGTGTGCGAACACAGGTCACTCTCCACACCTCCCCTCCAGGGAGCCTGTGCAGCCCGCCACTGCCAGGGTCCCGTGATCGAGGGACAACTTCCCTGGGAGAACGCGCGGCGCGCCTCGGGCCAGTGCAGCGTCACACCGGCCTCTGCCGCCGCAGGCTCGCCCCGCATCCGTGCCCCTCCCTCCACCCGGCCTGAGTGAGCCAGAGCCCCCGAATCAGCTGCTCCTTTAACCCCGTCCTGTCTGAGCGAAGAGCAGACGCCCTCAGGCGACCTACACACAGAGGGGGGTCCAAATCCAAGGCTGAACCCCGGGAGCTGTGCGAAAAAAGAAGAGAAAGGTAACTCTCTCCCAGCAACCTCCGGAGAAACGGATTAAATCTCCACAATCAACCTGATGTGCCCTGCATCTGTGGAATGCCTGAATAGACAGTGAATCATCCCAAATTAAGGAGGTGGACTTTGGGAGCAATGATACATATATTTTTTTTTTCCCTTTTTCTCTTTTTGTGAGTGTGTATGTGTATGCTTCTGTGTGTGATTTTTGTCTGTACAGCTTTGCTTTTACAATATGTCCTAGGGTTCTGTCTGTCCATTTGTTTGTTTAGTATAGTTTTTAGCACGCATTATCATTGGTGGATTTCCTTTTTGGTTTGGTTGCTCTCTTCTTTCTTTTTTAATTACTTTAAAAAAATTTTAATAATAATTTTTTATTTTTATTTTTTAATTATTTTTTTTGTGGTACACGGGCCTCTCACTGTTGTGGCCTCTCCCGTTGCGGAGCATAGGCTCTGGATTATTTTTTTTGTGGTACACGGGCCTCTCACTGTTGTGGCCTCTCCCGTTGCGGAGCACAGGCTCTGGACGCGCAGGCTTAGCGGCCACGGCTCACAGGCCCAGCTGCTCCGCGGCATGTGGGATCCTCCCGGACTGGGGCACGAACCCGTGTCCCCCGCGTCGGCAGGCGGACTCTCAACCACTGCGCCACCAGGGAAGTCCGATTTTTTATTTTTTATTTTAATAACATTATTTTATTTAACTTTATTTTATTTTATTTTATCTTCTACTTTCTTTCTTTCTTTCTTTTCTCCCTTTTATTCTGAGCCGTGTGGAGGACAGGAGCTTGGTGCTCCAGCCAGGCGTAAGGGCTGTGCCTCTGAGGTGGGAGAGCCAAGTTCAGGACACTGGTCCACCAGAGACCTCCCAGCTCCACGTAATATCAAATGGCGAAAACCTCCCAGAGATCTCCATCTCACTGCCAAGACCCAGCTCCACTCAATGACCAGCAAGCTACAGTGCTGGACACCCTATGCCAAACAACTAGCAAGACAGGAACACAACCCCATCCATTAGCACAGAGG
>NC_041233.1:7311693-7312923 GCF_002837175.3 Physeter macrocephalus | reverse complement strand
CAATAACAAACCAAAAACAATTAAGAAAATGGTAATAGGAACATACATATCGATAATTACCTTAAACGTAAATGGATTAAATGCTCCAACCTAAAGACAATGACTGGCTGAATGGATACAAAAACAACACCCATATATATGCTGTCTACAAGAGACCCACTTCAGACCTAGGGACACATACAGACTGAAAGTGAGGGGAAGGAAAAAGATTTTCCATGCAAATGGAAATCAAAACAAAGCTGGAGTAGCAATTCTCATATCAGACAAAATAGACTTTAAAACAAAGACTATTACAAGAGACAATGAAGGACACTACATAATGATCAAGAGATCAATCCAAGAAGAAGATATAACAATTGTAAATATATATGCACCCAATATAAGAGTACCTAAATACATAAGGCAAATACTAACAGCCATAATAGGGGAAATCGACAGTAACACAATCATAATAGGGGACTTTAACACCCCACTTTCACCAATGGACAGATCATCCAAAATGAAAATAAATAAGAAAACACAAGCTTTAAATGATACATTACACAAGATGGACTTAATGGATATTTATAGGACATTCCATCCAAAAACAACAGAATACACATTTTTCTCAAGTGCTCATGGAACATTCTCCAGGATAGATCATATATTGGGTCACAAATCTAGCCTTGGCAAATTTAAGAAAATTGAAATCATATCAAGTATCTTTTCTGACCACAACACTATGAGACTAGATATCAATTACAGGAAAAGATCTATAAAAAATACAAACACATGGAGGCTAAACAATACACTACTTAATAACGAAGTGATCACTGAAGAAATCAAAGAGGAAATCAAAAAATACTTAGAAACAAATGACAATGGAGACACGACGACCCAAAACCTATGGGATGCAGCAAAAGCAGTTCTAAGAGGGAAGTTTATAGCAATACAATCCTACCTTAAGAAACAGGAAACATCTCGTATAAACAACCTAACTTTGCACCTAAAGCAACTAGAGAAAGAAGAACAAAAAAACCCCAAATTTAGCAGAAGGAAAGAAATCATAAAGATCAGATCAGAAATAAATGAAAAAGAAATGAAGGAAACAATAGCAAAGATCAATAAAACTAAAAGCTGGTTCTTTGAGAAGATAAATAAAATTGATAAACCATTAGCCAGACTCATCAAGAATAAAAGGGAGAAGACTCAAATCAATAGAATTAGAAATGAAAAAGGAGACGTAACAAC
>NC_041233.1:7310303-7311194 GCF_002837175.3 Physeter macrocephalus | reverse complement strand
AATTAGAGAAAGAAGAACAAAAAAAACCCAAAGTTAGCAGAAGGAAAGAAATCATAAAGATCAGATCAGAAATAAATGAAAAAGAAATGAGGGAACTGATAGCAATGATCAATAAAACTAAAAGCTGGTTCCCTGAAAAGATAAACAAAATTGATAAACCATTAGCCAGACTCATCAAGAAAAAAAGGGAGAAGACTCAAATCAATAAAATTAGAAATGAAAAAGGAGAAGTAACAACTGACACTGCAGAAGTACAAAGGATCGTGCCTCCAGAAAATAGGCATAGAGGGAACTTTCCTCAACATAATAAAGGCCATATATGACAAACCCACAGCCAACGTCGTCCTCAATGGTGAAAAACTGAAACCATTTCCACTAAGATCAGGAAGAAGACACGGTTGCCCACTCTCACCACTATTATTCAACTTAGTTTTAGAAGTTTTAGCCACAGCAATCAGAGAAGAAAAAGAAAGAAAAGGAATCCAAATCGGAAAAGAAGAAGTAAAGCTGTCACTGTTTGCAGATGACATGATAGTATATATAGAGAATCCTAAAGATGCTACCAGAAAACTCTCCCATTTACCACTGCAACAAAAAGAATAAAATACCTAGGAATAAACCTACCTAAGGAGACAAAAGACCTGTATGCAGAAAATTATAAGACACTACTGAAAGAAATTAAAGACGATACAATTAGATGGAGAGATATACCATGTTCTTGAATTGGAAGAATCAACATTGTGAAAATGACTCTACTACCCAAAGCAATCTGCAGATTCAATGCAATCCCCATCAAACTACCACTGGCATTTTTCACAGAACTAGAACAAAAATTTTCACAATTTGTATGGAAACACCAAAGACCCCGAATAGCCAAAGCAATCTTGAGAA
>NC_041233.1:7302567-7310293 GCF_002837175.3 Physeter macrocephalus | reverse complement strand
CAAAGAAGATATACAGATTGCCAACAAACACATGAAAGAATGCTCAACATCATTAATCATTAGAGAAATGCAAATCAAAACTAAAATGAGATATCATCTCAAACCCGTCAGAATGGCCATCATCAAAAAAGTTTACAAACAATAAATGCTGGAGAGGGTGTGGAGAAAAGGGAATCCTCATACACTGTTTGTGGGAATGTAAATGGATACAGCCACTATGGAGAACAGTATGGAGGTTCCTTAAAAAAAATAAAAACAGAACTACCATACAACCCAGCAATCCCACTACCCAGCATATACCCTGAGAAAACCATAATTCAAAAAGAGTCATGTACCAAAACGTTCATTGCAGCTCTATTTACAATAGCCAGGACATGGAAGCAACCTAAGTGTCCATCAACAGATGAATGGATAAAGAAGATGTGGCACATATATACAATGGAATATTACTCAGCCATAAAAAGAAATGAAACTGAGTTATTTGTAGTGAGGTGGATGGACCTAGAGTCTGTCATACAGAGTGAAGTAAGTCAGAAAGAGAAAAACAAATACCGTATGCTAACACATATATCTGGAACCTAAAAAAAAAAGAAAAAGGTTCGTTAGAACCTAGAGGCAGGACAGGAATAAAGACACAGACGTAGAGAACGGACTTGAGGACATGGGGAGGGGGAAGGGTAAGCTGGGACAAAGTGAGAGAGTGGCATGGACATATATAAACTACCAAACATAAAATAGATAGCTAGTGGGAAGCAGCCGCATAGCACAGGGAGATCAGCTCGGTGCTTTGTGACCACCTAGAGTGGTGGGATAGGGAGAGTGGGAGGGAGGGAGATGCAAGAGGGAGGAGATATGGGGACATGTGTGTATGTATAACTGATTCACTTTGTTATAATGCAGAAACTAACTCACCATTGTAAAGCAATTATACTCTAATAAAGATGTTAAAAAGAAAAAAGAAAAAAAAAGTAGAAGACATGACTACATAATAATAAAAGCACAATCTAATGGGTATTATCTCACCCTGAACACACAGCTGTGCCTTCCTAACCCAGGGGCAAATATTAAAAGAAAGTCAGGAACTCCCTGGCGGTCCAGTGGTTAGGACTTGGCGCTTTCACTGCTGAGGGCCCGGGTTCAATCCCTGGTTGGGGAACTGAGATCCCAGGAGCTGCACAGGTGGCCAAAAAAAAAAGCAAACAAACAAACAAAAAAACTCAATGTATTTACAACCAAGATTTAATAATGCTCACAAGAACAGAGTTTGCCCCCAAATAGGAAAACTATACATTGTTTTGTTTCAAGAGGTTACAAATTCAGTGCCTGAAAAATCCAACAGGTAAGCAGCAGAACTAAATGGGAATCCCACTTCCATTTATGTTGTGCAAAGCCCCAAGACAATGTTGCTCCTATCCTAATAATGAGAAAAGGTTGGATAGTCTACAAAATCGTAACTTGTCTTGAACCCAGCAGAAAGCAAAGATTTCAAAGCAACCAAGGGAACTGAATTCCAAAGAGTGACAAACCCTTCCAAAAAAATATGGGACAGAGTAACTTTTTCACCATTGGAAGAGCACAGGGGGAAAAAGAGTCTGAGTTAGAAGTGGGTAAGAAAAAATCAGCTAAAAAGTGAACAAACTCCTAAAGGTCACCTGCAGCTAGTCTATCAGTTTAGAACTTGGAGCCCCAGGTACACAGAAAGTTTGCACTCAGCCCAAGACTTTTCCATGAAACTCCACTCAGTGTTCACAAGTGACTGGAACAGTCAGGGGACTTGAGAGAGCACCCCTCACTGACACACATGTGTGGCAGGTGAATGCAGCTTCTAGGGGACAGACACAGAAGACCACCTGCTTCCCAAGATGTACTTCTCTTGTGAAGCAAAAGCCTTACATCATGGGGAAGCAGCAGCAAGCCCCTTTTCCCCTAGGACTGCTGAAGAAGAGAAGAAAGAAACCTGTCTGTTCCTAGGGGACAGGGTAGAGATCCTCTATCCTGCCCCAGGAACCAACCAAAAATCTATTTTGTCTGGAGGAGGGGGTAGAAGTATCAACTGTCTGCCTGTGGAGGAGAGGAAGGAAAAATTCACTGACCCAGAATCCTGCATTAACAAAGAGCAGGCATTAGCTACAGTTGGGGAAGGGCAGGAAACACTCTCCTGCCCTGAAACTACCACAGATAACAAGGGAAATTTTGGCTGTGATGGGGACAGAGATAGAAATTCTAAGAAAGCTCACACCTCGGGCATGCAGGTCCTGCCTAAAACTGAAGCTTGACAGAAGGACCATGAGATCCTCTTTATCCCCCAGCAATGAACCCAGCACTGGGTAATAAACAACAGCAGTATACCCCTGGAGAGGGAGGGAAACATGTGGAGAGAGAATCCCTGTCTGGTTAGGTGTGCAGAGATGGCTGAAAGTGGAGTAAGAACTGTGAGAAAAACCCTCTGGCAGCTCGACCCTGAAGAAATGTGAAGCCCATGGGGCACTGAGAGTAACAAATGACAAGAAAACCCAACTTCTGCTTAACTACTGACTAGACTGACTCATTCCTACTACATGCACATGCATGCACACACACACACACACACACACAGGAATATTATTCAGCCATAAAAACGTAAATCTTGCCATTTGCAACAACATGGATGGACCATGAGGGCATTATGCTAAGTGAAATAAGTCAGACAAAGACAAATACTGTATTATCTCATTTTATGTGGAATCCAAAAAACAAAAACCTGAACTCATAAATATAGAGAACAGATTGGTGGTTGTCAGAGGCAGGGAGTGAGGGATGGATGAAATGTATGAAGGGGGTCAAAAGGTACAAACTTCCAGTTATAAAAGAAAGAAGTCCTAGGGATGTTATATACTGCATTGTGATGTAGTTAATAATACTGTATTGTACATCTGAAAGTTGCTGAGAGAGTAGATCTTAAAAGCTCTCATCACAAGAAAAAAAACTGTAACTATGGGTCATGATGGATGTTAACTAGACCTATTGTGGTGATCATTACCTAATGTATACAAGTATTGAATCATTTTGTTATACACCTAAACCTAATATCACGTTAAAAGTCAACTGTATGTCAATTCGAAAAAGAAAAGAAAAGGAAAACCAACAAAAAATAAAACAAAGATTTTAATCTTAAAAAATAGTTAATAGAAAAAGTGGACAAAGAATTTAAATAGACATTTCTCCAAAGACATAAAAATGGCCAATAAGCACATGAAAACATACTCAACATTAACAATCATTAGGGAAATGTGAATCAAAACCCCAATAGGATACCACTTTATACCCACTAGGATGTCTAGAATAAAAAAGACAATAATAAGTGTTACCAAGGTGGTAGAGAAATTGGACCCTTCATACACAGCAGGAATGTAAAACGATACAGCCACTTTGAAAAACAGTTGAAATTTCCTTGAAAATTTGAACATAGACCCAGTAATTCCACTCCTATCCTAGGTATTTACCCAAGAGAATTGAAAACAAGTGCTCAGACAAACACTTGTACATGAATATTTATAGCAGCATTATTCATAATATCCCAAAGATGAAAACAACCCAAATATCTACTAGCAAACAGATAGGTAAACAAAATGTGGCATATCCATACAATGGAATATGATTGGAACATAAAATAGAAATTAAATCCTGACATATGCTACAACATTGGATGAACCTTGACAACATTATGCTAAGTGAAAGAAGCCCGTCATAAAGGACCACGTACTGCATCACTGCATTTACATGAAATGTCCAGAATAGGCAAATCCACAGCAACAGAAAGTAGATTAGTGATTGCCAGGAGCTGGGGAAAGGAAAGAATGGGGTGTGACTACTGAAGGGTATGGGGTTTCTTTTGGGGTAATAAAATATTCTGGAATTAGATAGGGAGGATTGTTGCACAGTCTTGTGAATGTAGTAAAAAACCACTGATATGTACACTTTTAAAAGGTGAATTAAAAAATAAATAAAATAAAAAAATACAAAGTGAATTTTATCATATGTGAATTACCTTTCAATTAAAATAAATTGAGTCAAGATGGCTGTGTGGGAAGATGCTGAGTTAGCATCTCTCCACAACTAGGGCACCTGCTAGCTGCTGGTCGGGGACCCTGACCCAAGGAGATGGGAGGAACCCCCAAGTGAACTGGTAGGACTTGGGGGGACAGAGTCGGGGGGAGAATTGGAGGCCGGACAGGATCGGCGCCCCTGAGTCTAGGGAGATCAGGAGAGGCAGGTGGGAGGAGACATCCGGGAGGAGCGGGAGAGGAACGGAGGGCATTTGCCCCACCCACTCAGGCCCGGAGAGCCTACTGAGCTCCCAGACAGGTCCCCTGCCCTCCAACACTACCCTTCCCCCTGGCTGCGGGGCATAGGAAGGAGGCCGAGGGGAGTTCAAGAGAGGCAGGCAGGAGAGGCCCTCCGGGAGGAGCAGCAGAGGAGCGGAGAGGAACTGCCTCACCCAATCGAGCCCAGGAAGCCTGCTGGGTTCCCAGGTGAGGTTGCCCGCCCTCTGAGACCAGGGGTGAGGGGCACGCCTGGGCCCCTTCTGTTCCTTGAGCCTAAACCCCACTCCCCACAGCCCCCAGGGGTCCTAAGCATAGGCCCCGCCCACTGCCCAAAACTCGCCCTTGCTTAGGCCCCACCCTCCACAGCCAAGGTCTTTCCCCCCGTTTTTTTTTCTCTTTTCCCTCCTCCTCTTTCTTACTATTGTGGTACTGTTATACCTTCCAGTTGTTGATTCATCTATATTTTTATTTTTATATTCTTTCCAACATATTTGTTAGTTTCCTAGTCTAATTTTATTTTTCACTCTGTTATTGTTCTCTCTCTCTCTTTTTTTTTTTTGCCACCCCACGCAGCTTGCAGGATCTTGGTTCATGAGCCGGGGGTTGGGCCAAAGCTCCTGCAGTGGGAGCTCTGTGTTGGAACCACTGGACTAACAGAGAACCTCAGACCCCAGGGAATATTCATCAGAGTGAGGTCTCATGGAGGTCCTCATCTCAGCACCAAGACCCAGCTCTACCCAACAGCCTACAAACTCCAGTGTTGGAAGCCTCAGGCCAAACAACCAGTAAGACAGGAACACAATCCCACTCATTAAAAAAAAAAAGGAAAAAAAGAGAGACAGCAAAAAAATATGTCACAGATGAAGGAGCAAGGTAAAAACCTACAAGACCAAATAAATGAAGAGGAAATAGGCAATCAACCTGAAAAAGAATTCAGAGTAATGAGAGTAAAGATGATCTAGAATCTCAGAAATAGAATGGAGGTACGGAGTGAGAAAATACAAGAAATGTTTAACAAAGATCTAGAAGAACTAAAGAAGAAACAAACAGAGATGAACAACACAGTAAGTGAAATGAAAAATATACTAGAAGGAATCAATAACAGAATAACTGAGGCAGAAGAACGAATAAGTGAGCTGGAAGACAAAATGGTAGAAATAACTGCCGAGGAGCAGAATAAAGACAATAGAAAGAAAAGAATTAAAGACAATCTCAGAGACCTCTGGGACAACACTAAACACACCAACACTCGAATTATAGGGTCCCAGAAGAAGAAGAAGAGAAAAAGAAAGGGTCTGAGAAAATATTTGAAGAGATTTTAGTCGAAAACTTCCCTAACATGGGAAAGGAAATAGTCACCCAAGTGCAGGAAGCACAGAGAGTCGCATACAGGATAAACCCTAGGAAAAACACACGAAGACACATATTAATCAAACTAACAAAAATTAAATTCAAAGAAAAAATATTAAAAGCAGCAAGGGAAAAACAAAAAATAACATTCAAAGGAATCCCCATAAGGTTATCAGTTGATTTTTCAGCAGAAACTCTGCTGGCCATAAGGGAGTGGCAGGATATACTTAAAGTGATGAGAGAGAAAAACCTACAACCAACATTACTCTACCCAGCAAGGATCTCATTCAGATTTGATGGAGAAATCAAAAGCTTTCAGACAAGCAAAAGCTAAGAGAATTCAGCACCACCAAACCAGCTTTACAACAAATGCTAAAGAAACTTCTCTAGGCGGGAAACACAAGAGAAGAAAAAGAACCAGAAAAACAAACACAAAACAATTAAGAAAATGGTAATAGGTACATACATATCCATAATAACCTTGAATGTAAATGGATTAAATGCCCCAACCAAAAGACACAGACTAGCTGAATGGATACAAAAACAAGACCCATATATATGCTGTCTACAAGAGACCCGCTTCAGACCTAGGGACATTTAGAGACTGAAGGTGAATGGATGGAAAAAGATATTCCATGCAAATGGAAATCAAAAGAAATCTGGAGCAGCAATACTCATATCATATAAAATAGACTTTAAAATAAAGACTGTTACAAGAGATGAGGAGGAACACTACATAATGATCAAAGGATCAATCCAAGAAGAAGGTATAACAATTATAAATGTTTATGCACCCAACATAAGAGCACCTCAACACATAAGGCAAATGCTAACAACCATGAAAGGAGGAATCGACAGTAACACAATAATAGTAGGGGACTTTAACACGCCACTTACACCAATGGACAGATCATCCAAAATGAAAATAAATAAGGAAACCCAAGCTTTAAATGACACAACAGACCATATAGATTTAATTGATATTTATAGAACATTCCACCCCACAGTGGCAGAATACACTTTCTTCTCAAGTGCACAAGGAACATTCTCCAGGATAGATCACATCTTGGGTCACAAATGAAGCCATGGAAAACTTAAAAAAACTGAAATCATATCAAGCATCTTTCTGACCACAACGCTATGAGATTGGAAATCAATTACAGGAAAAATACTGTAAAAAACACAAACACATGGAGGCTAAGCAGTGCGCTACTAAATAACCAAGAGATCACTGAAGAAATCAAAGAAGAAATTTAAAAATACCTAGAAACAAATGACAACAAAAACACGATGACCCAAAACCTATGGGATGCAGCAAAAGCAGTTCTAAGAGGGAAGTATATAGCAATTCAATCTCACCTCAAGAAACAAGAAAAATCTCAAATAAACAATCTAACCGAAAGTCACTAGAAGGAAAGAAATCATAAAAATCAGAGCAGAAATAAATGAAATACAAATGAAGAAAACAATAGCAAAGATCAATAAAGCTAAAAGCTGTTTCTTTGGGAAGATAAACAAAATTGATAAACCCTTAGCCAGACTCATCAAGAAAAAAAGGGAGAGGACGCAAATCAATAAAATTAGAAATGAAAAAGGAGAAATCACAACTGACACAGAAATACAAAGGATAATAAGAGACTACTACAAACAACTATATGCCAATAAAAGGGACAACCACGAAGAAATGGATAAATTCTTGGAAAGGTAAAATTTTCCAAGACTGAAGCAGGAAGAATTAGAAAATATACACAGACCTATCACAAGTAATGAAATTGAGACCATAATTTAAAATCTTCCAGCAAACAAAAGTCCAGGATGAGATGGCTTCACAGGCAAATTCTATCAAACATTTAGAGAAGAGCTAATACCAATCCTTTGCAAACTCTTCCAAAAAATTGCAGAGGGAGAAATACTCCCAAATTCATTCTATGAAGCCACCATCAGCCTGATACCAAAACCAGAAAAAGATATCACAAAAAAAGAAAATTATAGCCCAATATTACTGATGAACATAGATGCAAAAATCCTGAACAAAATACTAACAAACAGAATCCAGCAGCACATTAAAAGGA
>NC_041233.1:7300441-7302321 GCF_002837175.3 Physeter macrocephalus | reverse complement strand
ATATATGACAAACCCACAGCAAGCATCATACTCAATGGTGAAAAACTGAAAGCCTTTCCACTAAGATCAGGAACAAGACAAGGATGTCCATTCTCACCACTCTTATTCAATATAGTTTTGGAAGTCCTAGCCATGGCAATCAGAGAAGAAAAATAAATAAAAGGAATCCAAATTGGAAAAGAAGAAGTAAAACTGTTACTGTTTGTGGATGACATGATACTACATAGAAAATTCTAAAAATGCCATCAGAAAACTACTAGAACTAATCAATGAATCTGGTAAGGTTGCAGGATACAAAATTAATGCACAGAAATCTCTGGAATTCCTATACACCAACAATGAAAAATCAGAAAGAGAAATTAAGGAAACACTCCCATTTACCTTCGCAACAAAAAGAATAAAATACCTAGGAATAAACCTGCCTAAGGAGATGAAAGACTTGTACTCAGAAAACTATAAAACACTGATGAAAAAAATCAAAGATGACATAAACAGATGCAGAAATATACCACGTTCTTGGATTGGAAAAATCAATATTGTGAAAATGACTATACTATCCAAAGCAATCTCCAGATTCAATGCAATCCCTATCAAGGTATCAATGGTGTTCTTCACAGAATTAGAACAAAAAAATTTACAATTCATATGGAAACACAAAAGACCCTGAATAGCCAAAGCAACCTTGAGAAAGAAAAATGGAGTTGGAGGAATCAGGCTCCAAGACTTCAAACTCTAATGAAACTTAAAAGCTTTTGCACAGCAAAGGAAACCATAAACAAGACAAAAAGACAACCCTCAGAATGGGAGAAAATATTTGCAAATGAAGCAACAGACAAAGGATTAATCTCCAAAATATACAAACAGGTCATGGAGCTCAATATCAAAAAAACAAACAATCCAATTAAGAAATGGGTGGAAGACCTAAGTAGACATTTCACCAAGGAAGACATACAGACGGCCAAGAGGCACATGAAAAGATGCTCAACATCACTAATTATTAAAGAAATGCAAATCAAAAGTACAATGAGGTATCACCTCATGCTGGTCAGAATGGCTATTATCAAAAAACCTAGAAACAATAAATGTTGGAAAGGGTGTGGTGAAAATGGAACCCTTCTGCACTGTTGGTGGGAATGTAAATTGATACAACCACTATGGAAAACAGTATTGAGGTTCCTTAAAAAACTAAAAATAGAACTACATATGACCCAGCAATCCCACTACTGGGCATATACCCTGAGAAAACCATAAGTCAACAATAGACATATACCACAATGTTCATTGCAGCACTATTTACAGTAGCCAGGACATGGAACCAATCTAAATGTCCATCGACAGATGAATGGATAAAGAAGATGTAGCACATATATAAAATGGAATATTACTCAGCCATAAAAAGAAACGTAACTGAGTTATTTGTAGTGAGGTGGATGGACCTAGAGTCTGTCATACAGAGTGAAGTAAGTCAGAAAGAGAAAAACAAATACCATATGCTAATGCATATATATGGAATCTAAAAAAAAATGGCACTGATGAACCTAGTTGCAGGGAAGGAATAAAGATGTAGACATAGAGAATGGACTTGAGCACACGGGGTGGGAGGGGGAAGCTGGGGTGAAGTGAGAGAGTGGCATGGACATATATACACTACCAAATGTAAAATAGTTAGCTAGTGGGAAGCAGCAGCATAGCACAGGGAGATCAGCTCTGTGCTTTGTGACCACCTAGACAGGTGGGATAGGGAGGGTGGGAGGGAGGCTCAAGAGGAAGAGGATATGCTGACATATGTATGCATATGGCTGATTCAATTCACTTTGCTGTACAACAGAAACTAACAGTACTGTGAAGCAATTATACTCCAATAAAGATCTATTTAAAAA
>NC_041233.1:7292493-7297076 GCF_002837175.3 Physeter macrocephalus | reverse complement strand
GACAGGGCTTTCCTGGTGGCGCAGTGGTTGAGAGTCCGCCTGCCGACGCAGGGGACACGGGTTTGTGCCCCGGTCCAGGAAGATCCCACATGCCGCGGAGCGGCTGGGCCCGTGAGCCATGGTCGCTGAGCCTGTGCGTCCGGAGCCTGTGCTCTGCAAAGGGAGAGGCCACAACAGTGAGAGGCCCACGTACCAAAAAAAAAAAAAAAAAAAAAAAAAAAATGGAGACAAACAACAAACTAGGAAAATCTGTTATATATAATAATCTGAGGGTTGATATCTATAATAAAAGACAGAGTTCTTACAAATCAAGATAATATTATTACCTAACTCCCATATGCCCACACTAATAGGGGGCCCATGATGACGTCTTAGGTTTTTGAATATCAGTGTTGTCTTAGTCTCCTTGGGCTGCCATCACAAAGTAACAAACTGGGTGGCTTAACCAATGGAAAATTTTTTCTCAGTTCTGGAGGCTGGAAGTCCAAGATCAAGGTGCCAGCATGGTTGGGTTCTGGTGAGAGCTCCCTTCCTGTCTTGTAGACAGCCACCTTCTGGCTATGTCTTCACATGGCAGCGAGAGGACAAGCACTCTGTGTCTCTTCTTATAAGGGCACTAATCCCATCACAAAGGCCCCCCCCTCGTGACCTCATATAACCTGAATTACCTCCCAAAGTCTCCAAATACCATCATGTTTGGGGTTAGGATTTCAACATACGGACTGGGGAGAGAGGCACAAACATTTAATCCATAACAAATGTCAAGTAGGGGGGTCTGTGTCCAACAGTCATTTATTGAAATATTTGGTATTCTTTCCTTGATCCTTCCCTATATACTTGTCATGCTGTTACAGGGTCCTTCCTCTTGAAGACAAGATTCTCTTGCAGCCAGTGGGTTTCAGATCCAAGATCTGGTCAGGTCTGGGAATTGGCAAGGAGTGTGATTTTTTACTGGGATGTTTTCTTCCGATGGTATAAATTGAGTGGTATCCTTGTTGAATGCCCATCTCTTTGTCCTCTGAAGCCTCATGTTCCAGTAACCACCTCCTTAACTCTCTACTTAACAGTCTCTAACAGTCTACTTAAAGTGGTCACCAAAGCCTGCCTCATCCAATCATATGTTCAGGTCTCCTTGATCAAACACTTTCAGAACACAGTGCCACATGTACTCAGTAAGCTCCTGCCGGGACATGCTGGGGAGATCTTGCAGCCTCTTTGGGACATGGTCTTTTCCCCATGTTGATCCAAACTGGCCACACTTTTGTATCTGTACTGTGACAAATCACTGGAGGTAGGCCACACAGGAAGGGTGTGACCCTGGCCAAGGCAGTTCTCTTGCAGCTCAGGCTGTCTGCCCACACACTCCTAGTGGCTACAACCAAATTCCTTCCTCAACTGGGGTTCTGGTGGTGCATCTCCCGCTCCATCACAATGTTCCATTGGAAGGAGTTTCCAGGACGGTGAAGCAGAAACCCTCTCTTGTATTTAATCTCCTCCCCATAGGAAAGGACAATATTCATTTCAGGGCCTCCTTAGGCTCAGCACCTACCTTCTCCTGCTCTTTGAAAAGGCATGAGTGATAGGGATAGAGTAGGATAATTAAATAGTTAGTTTAAAAATCCCACTAGTGGAAGATGTTGATAAAGATAACATAGGCAACTCTTTCTCCATAGGTTTGAAGAATGTTACAATACTGATAGAAAGGCAAAGTTTGAAGATGGAAGAAAGAAGGACCCAGATGGAGGAAGTGATGTAAAAGGGTCCCTGAAGAGGCTGATGGGACAGAATCTAGAGCAGCATTAGAGAAACTAGCCACAGCAAGAATAAAGCTTCCTATCCATGAGCATGAGAAAAAAAAGGATGAGAGCTACAGGTATACACCTGAGTGGGTCTGAAGAACGTCCAGAAGTTGAGATGTTTGCCAAGACACTGTAGAGGCCAAATTGGATGTGGGGCCTGAGGGGAAGGGAGTTATCAAGGGGATGGATGCCTTCAAAGTTTTGAAACTTAGTGCCTGGAGGATACTGATTAGAAAACAGAACTGCTTTGGGGGACACTGATGAAGTCCATTTTGAATATGTTGAATGTATTGGTAGGACATTTAGGTGAAGATGTTTAGCAAGCAGCTAGAAATTTAGAATTCCAGAAAGTGGTCAGAGGTAGAGATGGGTTCTGGGAGATAGCTACACAAAACTAAGAGTAAGAGTAAATCATCTCTTTAGGAAGTCAATGGAGAAAGGAGAGAAATAGGCCAAGGGCAGAAGTTTGAGGAAGGTCTACTTTTGTGGAGAGGAAAATACAGAGGGACCCATGAAGTGGCCCAGAATAAGTAAGATCATAGGATGTAAAAAGCATCATAAGGCCACAAAGGGAGAGCTTCATGGAAAAACTGGAGTGTAACAGCATAAAATGTTGCTGAAGAGACAATAGTAACTACTAAAATGCTATTGAAAATTATGAGAGCTTCAGTAATTCTAAAGCAACAGTTCTTTAGGGAAAGTTGGAGTGGGATCCAGAGTCCTAAGATGAAAGTCTAAGTGCTGGGACTACAGAATATGACAACTCACTGCTCTTGACTTCCCTTAAGAACAAAGCCAGAAGAACCCTTTTGGCAGATAATGCTCAACATAGTCTTACAATATGACGGTTGACTATAGGGTAGGACACCATGCATGAGTATTTCAGCCTGAGAGCCAGTATCAGACCAAAATATTCTCTGGCAAAACAGAACAGAATATCATTGTTAAAAGGGGCTAGCATACCACATGGTCCAACCCTCTCCATTTTTAGGTGAGGAAAACCTAAATTTTTCACATGTGGTTAATTTTCCCAAGAATCTGCAGCCTTTTGGTGGCAGAGCCAATTCTGTAAATAAGGATCTCTGCCTTCTCTATCACTGTGTCTCCCAAAAAAGTAACACTCACTTCTGAAAAATAACCTCCCATGCCCTTTAAGAAGTGAGAGGGAAAGCAGTAGAGACACATAATGCCTGGAAAAATCTGTTTCTTAGGGTGGTCTGTTGGAAATTTGCTCAGCCTGTTTTGTAGACATCTTCCAGTTGTGAAAGCATATACTTGTTCTTTTGTCACTGATTTGGTGAATCTAGTAGATTCCCTTCCTTTCTCTCTCACAGTGAGTCTTACTGCAATGTGTCACCTGCGATGGCAATGAATGACAGCACTCACCCAACAATACAGTCAGATCATCTTTAGATAGCCCTACCCACCAGGAGGAGTAAGTCTCACTGTCCTATACCTGCTTATTTCACCGAAGATCAGATCTATGTCTCAATTTTAGCAAAAGTCTTTTTTTTAGTTCTGTAGGGTCTCTGTACCTAGGTTTTCTTGCCTTTATTTTTAAAAATATCTTTATTGAGATAGAATTCACATACCATGCAAGTCATCCATGTTAAGTGTATCAATACAATTCAATGGTTTTTAGTACATTCACAGAGTTGTACAACAATCACCTCAAAATTAAACCCTGTAAGTTTTAGCTGTCATTCTCCTATCCCTCCTACTCTACCCCACCCTAGCCCTGAGCAACCGTTAATCTACTTTCCGTCCCTATAGATTTCCCTATTCTGGACTTTCATATGAATAGAATCATATAACATGTGGACTGTGACTGGCTTATTTCACTTAGCATTATTTTTCAAAGATCATCCCAGTTGTAGCATGTATCGGGACTTCACTTCTATTCCAGGGCCAAATAATATTCCATTGTATGGCTATGCCACATTTTGTTTACCCATCTGTCTGCTAATGGACATTCGGGTTGTTTCCACCTTTTGGTTATTATGAATAATGATGCTATGAACATTTATGCACAAGTTTTTCTGTGAACACGTTTTAATTTCTCTTGGGTATATGCCTAGGAGTGGAATTGCTGGGTCATAAGGTAACTCTACGTTTAATCATTTGAGGAACTGCCAGACTCTTTTCCAAAGCAGCTGGAGAAACTGTTTTTAAAGGTATGGGTTTGGGCTTCCCTGGTGGCGCAGTGGTTGAGAGTCTGCCCGCCGATGCAGGGGACACGGGTTCGTGCCCCGGTCCGGGAAGATCCCACATGCCGCAGAGCTGTTAGGCCCGTGAGCCGTGGCCGCTGAGCCTGTGCGTCCGGAGCCTGTGCTCCGCAACGGGAGAGGCCACAACAGTGAGACGTCTGCGTCCGCCAAAAAAAAAAAAGAAAAAAAGTATGGGTTTGTTTGTTTTTTTCTTCTCATATACATGCTTTGACAACAGGCTATCAATTTGTGGAAAAAAATAAAACTCTAAGCTGAAATAAAAATAAAATTTAAAAAATGCTCCAAATTGAAAACCCTATAAAACATCAAAGAAGCTCTAAAAGTAAACTATTAAAGAAAAATATGGATAAACATTTTTATCACCTCCAAGTAGGAAAACCTCAGTAATCTTGGTACAAAAAGCAAGGGGAAAATACAGAAAGGGGAAAATAATCATAATTTGACAATATAAAAATTAAACAATACTGGGCTTCCCTGGTGGCACAGTGGTTGAGAGTCCGCCTGCCGATGCAGGGGACACGGGTTCGTGCCCCGGTCCGGGAAGATCCCACATGCC
>NC_041233.1:7287253-7289526 GCF_002837175.3 Physeter macrocephalus | reverse complement strand
GCAAAAAAAAAAAAAAAAAAAGAAAAGGGAAAGAAACTAGGTGAAAGGGAACAGTATACTGAAACCTGAGATGAATTACCATATGTTAGTATGTGCTACCACCCTTTTGCTAATACACATATGATTTTAATAGCACCGTGACAATTCCGGTTAGACCATATAGGGTTAAAGGAGGAACTAATGACGTAAACCTTGATGTCTACTGAAGAATGAGGAAGCAGGTGCTCCTCTCCCCTCCCCACTTTTCCTTGGATTATAAAAATGTAGCCCTCCTTGTTCTCAGGGCAATGCTCCCGTGCCTGCCCACTTGTATCTCTCCCAAGCGTCCTATGCTAATAAACTTACTCTTTGCCTATCACTTTGACTCTTGCTGAATTCTTTCTGCATTGAGACAAAGAACCAGAGCTTCAGCAAGTCCTGCGACCAGGTGAGTGGTTTTAATTAAAAGACAGTGGGTGTGAGTCCCCTCCTAAGTCAGGGATCGTAGGCTCAAGTCCCAAACTGAGGTGCGGCTGGGTTCGAGTCCTATCTGAGGAGGAGTGCAGTTTCATGAGGATGGGTGCTTTTGCATGGGAAGCCACCCCTCTCTGACCATAGCACTCCTTTTCTCCTTCAAAACATTGGTTGTTCAAATCCCAGGACAGAAAGCAAGATAAAACGCCTAAGCTAAGAGCTGGTGGAGGGGGAAGCACTGTGGGAGGCTGGATGCAAGGAGAGGAAGAAAACAGAAGCCCAGTCTTCATCTCATGGGAACCTCCAAGCCCTCAACATCAGCCATAGAGAAGCAGGTTAATAAATATTATTTGAGGATGATAATGATGCAGCAACCCTCAACAGCATACATTTCCTTTGTCACTTTTTACTTGCTGCTTATAATCACAGAGAATAATCATATACACACACACGCACACATGTATTTTTAGCTTCCTATCTCAAAGCATTTGGCAAGCTGAAAATTCCTGCACCAGCCACCTGCAAGGACCATCTTGTAGCACACAGAAATGCAGCCAGCTCGGAAACAGCAGCTGTTCAGCAGTGCAGGGCGAGGCCACAGGGGAGCTCGGGCAGGACCTAAAGACAAATGACCTAGCAGGTGAAGCAGCAGGAGGAATTCTAAGTAGCCGGAATATAAGGAGCAGATGATGGAAGATGAGCAGTGGAAAAAGGGCTTCAGAGTCTTAACTCTTTACCCAAAAAGCTCTGGATTCCTTCATGACCTGAAATGCCTAAAACCTGGAACAGATGACTGCTGGATATAGAAAACAAGCAGAAAGATATTTTAATCCCAAATTCGTAAAATATATACACTACTATATATAAAATAGATAACCAACAAGGACCTACTGTATAGCACAGGGAACTCTACTCAACATCTTGTAATAACCTACAATGGAAAATAAAAAAGAATAGTATATATATGAATATACATAATCACTTTGCTCTACATCTGAAACTAACACAACATTGTAAATCAACTATATTTCAATTAAAATTTTAAAAATTTAAAAGTTATAAAAAAGATATTTTAAAGAAACACACATCACAGCCATCCAATACCAACAGTCAAATCTACATAGGGTCATCTGTGTCGAGGTGGCTGGGTGGCTGAGACTTGGACAATGGGCATTTGTGAAAACAAACACGGCTTCCACAGTTATGGTTACACTTGCAATTTAAAGATTGTGACTGGGTTTCCCTGGTGGTGAAGTGGTTAAGAATCCACATGCCAAGGCAGGGGACACGGGTTTGAGTCCTGGTCTGGGAAGATCCCACATGCCGCAGAGCTGTTAGGCCCGTGAGCCGTGGCCGCTGAGCCTGTGCGTCCGGAGCCTGTGCTCCGCAACGGGAGAGGCCACAACAGTGAGACGTCTGCGTCCGCCAAAAAAAAAAAAGAAAAAAAGTATGGGTTTGTTTGTTTTTTTCTTCTCATATACATGCTTTGACAACAGGCTATCAATTTGTGGAAAAAAATAAAACTCTAAGCTGAAATAAAAATAAAATTTAAAAAATGCTCCAAATTGAAAACCCTATAAAACATCAAAGAAGCTCTAAAAGTAAACTATTAAAGAAAAATATGGATAAACATTTTTATCACCTCCAAGTAGGAAAACCTCAGTAATCTTGGTACAAAAAGCAAGGGGAAAATACAGAAAGGGGAAAATAATCATAATTTGACAATATAAAAATTAAACAATACTGGGCTTCCCTGGTGGCGCAGTGGTTGAGAGTCCGCCTGCCGATGCAGGGGACACGGGTTCGTGCCCCGGTCCGGG
>NC_041233.1:7279817-7283096 GCF_002837175.3 Physeter macrocephalus | reverse complement strand
TGCCAAGGCAGGGGACACGGGTTTGAGTCCTGGTCTGGGAAGATCCCACATGCCGCAGAGCAACTAAGCCCATGCGCCACAACTACAGAGCCTGCGCTCTAGAGCCTGCGAGCCACAACTACTGAGCCTGCGTGCCACAACTACTGAAGCCTGCGTGCCTAGAGTCCCTGCTCTGCAAGAAGAGAAGCCACCGCAATGAGAAGCCGCACACCGCAACGAAGAGTAGCCCCTGCTCGCCGCAACTAGAGAAAGCCGGCGCACAGCAACGAAGACCCAATGCAGCCAAAAATAAATAAATACATAAATACATAAATAAAATTTTAAAAATAAATAAAGGTTGTGACTGAATTTGGTTGCAGGTCATAACCAAGGGCTGGCTAAGTTTGCAGTTGTTTGGAAAACTTGCTTTTACTGGATTGCACTAGTCCACTATGGTAGTGACAATATAAAGGTTCTTATTAACCCAAACAAATCAGAATTTAAGTCAGAATGACATTTCAGATCTTTGACTTCTTTCACCTGGAGCCTTGAGAGACAGGGTGAACCAAAGGGGGTCTGATGCAAGTCAGAAAGAAGCATAAAACCTGCATCTGTTCTTTTCTCTCCCTCTCTCTCTCCTCTCCCTCCCTCCAGTTCCCTCCCTTTTTCCTTCCTTTCTTCCTTCCTCAAGCATGTTTTCGTTATATTTTTTCTTTGACTTCTACAGTTAGACACACCTCTTGAAATAGAGGAGTGAATGCTAAAAAAAAATAAGATGATTTTTGTCCCCACTTTGATTTTTTTTTTAAAAATTGTACTTGGAACAACAATAAAGGAAAGAAATGCTTCATAATTGCATCATTCCATCAGCTTTTTTCCTTCCTTCCTTCCATCATTGTTCACAGAATTGAATGCATGGCATAGCTAGAATCATTTTTTTTTATTGGAGCATAGTTGATTTACAATGTTGTATTAGTTTCAGGTGTACAGCAAAGTGAATCAGTTATAAAGGACAATATTCATTTCAGGGCCTCCTTAGGCTCAGCACCTACCTTCTCCTGCTCTTTGAAAAGGCATGAGTGATAGGGATAGAGTAGGATAATTAAATAGTTAGTTTAAAAATCCCACTAGGAGGACTTCCCTGGTGGCACAGTGGTTAAGAATCCGCCTGCCAATGCAGGGGACGTGGGTTCGAGCCTTGGTCTGGGAAGATCCCACATGCTGCGGAGCAACTAAGCCTGTGTGCCACAACTACTGAGCCCACAAGCTGCAACTACTGAAGCCCACGTGCCTAGAGCCCGTGCTCCACAACAAGAGAAGCCACTGCAAATAGAAGCCCACGCACTGCAACAAAGAGTAGCCCCCACTCGCTGCAACTAGAGAAAGCCCGCGTACAGCAACGAAGACCCAATGCAGCCAAAAATAAAATAATATAAATAAATTTATTAAAAAAAAATTCCACTAGGAGATTAAAGACAGGAAGGGAATTTTAAGGGAGTTTGGGAGACTACTGTAAGCTAATGATCCCATAAGAAAAGAATCCAGTAACCTAGCAACAATCTACTCTACCTTGAAGGAAGACCAGGTAAAAGCAAGTGCCAAGCACACTCAAGCCACAAGGCCTAATAGTTAAAACACAAGACAATAGATATGGAGTCTGAATCTTGTTACATGAAGTCAGAGAGTTAACAGTCCTTGAAGAACAGCATTTCTGCATGTAGCCAAGACAGGAATATAGATGAAAAGGAAGGGCTTCCCTGGTGGCACAGAGTCCGCCGGCCGATGCGGGGGACGCAGGTTCATGCCCCGGTCTGGGAGGATCGCACATGCCGTGGAGCGGCTGGGCCCGTGAGCCATGGCCCCTGAGCCTGCGCGTCTGGAGCCTGTGCTCCGCAAGGGGAGAGGCCACAACGGTGAGAGGCCCACGTACTGCAAAAAAAAAAAAAAAAAAAGAAAAGGGAAAGAAACTAGGTGAAAGGGAACAGTATACTGAAACCTGAGATGAATTACCATATGTTAGTATGTGCTACCACCCTTTTGCTAATACACATATGATTTTAATAGCACCGTGACAATTCCGGTTAGACCATATAGGGTTAAAGGAGGAACTAATGACGTAAACCTTGATGTCTACTGAAGAATGAGGAAGCAGGTGCTCCTCTCCCCTCCCCACTTTTCCTTGGATTATAAAAATGTAGCCCTCCTTGTTCTCAGGGCAATGCTCCCGTGCCTGCCCACTTGTATCTCTCCCAAGCGTCCTATGCTAATAAACTTACTCTTTGCCTATCACTTTGACTCTTGCTGAATTCTTTCTGCATTGAGACAAAGAACCAGAGCTTCAGCAAGTCCTGCGACCAGGTGAGTGGTTTTAATTAAAAGACAGTGGGTGTGAGTCCCCTCCTAAGTCAGGGATCGTAGGCTCAAGTCCCAAACTGAGGTGCGGCTGGGTTCGAGTCCTATCTGAGGAGGAGTGCAGTTTCATGAGGATGGGTGCTTTTGCATGGGAAGCCACCCCTCTCTGACCATAGCACTCCTTTTCTCCTTCAAAACATTGGTTGTTCAAATCCCAGGACAGAAAGCAAGATAAAACGCCTAAGCTAAGAGCTGGTGGAGGGGGAAGCACTGTGGGAGGCTGGATGCAAGGAGAGGAAGAAAACAGAAGCCCAGTCTTCATCTCATGGGAACCTCCAAGCCCTCAACATCAGCCATAGAGAAGCAGGTTAATAAATATTATTTGAGGATGATAATGATGCAGCAACCCTCAACAGCATACATTTCCTTTGTCACTTTTTACTTGCTGCTTATAATCACAGAGAATAATCATATACACACACACGCACACATGTATTTTTAGCTTCCTATCTCAAAGCATTTGGCAAGCTGAAAATTCCTGCACCAGCCACCTGCAAGGACCATCTTGTAGCACACAGAAATGCAGCCAGCTCGGAAACAGCAGCTGTTCAGCAGTGCAGGGCGAGGCCACAGGGGAGCTCGGGCAGGACCTAAAGACAAATGACCTAGCAGGTGAAGCAGCAGGAGGAATTCTAAGTAGCCGGAATATAAGGAGCAGATGATGGAAGATGAGCAGTGGAAAAAGGGCTTCAGAGTCTTAACTCTTTACCCAAAAAGCTCTGGATTCCTTCATGACCTGAAATGCCTAAAACCTGGAACAGATGACTGCTGGATATAGAAAACAAGCAGAAAGATATTTTAATCCCAAATTCGTAAAATATATACACTACTATATATAAAATAGATAACCAACAAGGACCTACTGTATAGCACAGGGAACTCTACTCA
>NC_041233.1:7250417-7279534 GCF_002837175.3 Physeter macrocephalus | reverse complement strand
TGCCAAGGCAGGGGACACGGGTTTGAGTCCTGGTCTGGGAAGATCCCACATGCCGCAGAGCAACTAAGCCCATGCGCCACAACTACAGAGCCTGCGCTCTAGAGCCTGCGAGCCACAACTACTGAGCCTGCGTGCCACAACTACTGAAGCCTGCGTGCCTAGAGTCCCTGCTCTGCAAGAAGAGAAGCCACCGCAATGAGAAGCCGCACACCACAACGAAGAGTAGCCCCTGCTCGCCGCAACTAGAGAAAGCCGGCGCACAGCAACGAAGACCCAATGCAGCCAAAAATAAATAAATACATAAATACATAAATAAAATTTTAAAAATAAATAAAGGTTGTGACTGAATTTGGTTGCAGGTCATAACCAAGGGCTGGCTAAGTTTGCAGTTGTTTGGAAAACTTGCTTTTACTGGATTGCACTAGTCCACTATGGTAGTGACAATATAAAGGTTCTTATTAACCCAAACAAATCAGAATTTAAGTCAGAATGACATTTCAGATCTTTGACTTCTTTCACCTGGAGCCTTGAGAGACAGGGTGAACCAAAGGGGGTCTGATGCAAGTCAGAAAGAAGCATAAAACCTGCATCTGTTCTTTTCTCTCCCTCTCTCTCTCCTCTCCCTCCCTCCAGTTCCCTCCCTTTTTCCTTCCTTTCTTCCTTCCTCAAGCATGTTTTCGTTATATTTTTTCTTTGACTTCTACAGTTAGACACACCTCTTGAAATAGAGGAGTGAATGCTAAAAAAAAATAAGATGATTTTTGTCCCCACTTTGATTTTTTTTTTAAAAATTGTACTTGGAACAACAATAAAGGAAAGAAATGCTTCATAATTGCATCATTCCATCAGCTTTTTTCCTTCCTTCCTTCCATCATTGTTCACAGAATTGAATGCATGGCATAGCTAGAATCATTTTTTTTTATTGGAGCATAGTTGATTTACAATGTTGTATTAGTTTCAGGTGTACAGCAAAGTGAATCAGTTATATGTATGCATATATCCACTCTTTTTTAGATTCTTTTCCCATATAGGTCGTTACAGAATATTGAGTAGAGTTCCCTGTGCTATACAGTAGGAAGAATGATATTATACATACCATTTTTCTCTTCTGCATTTTTCACTTCCTTCTGAATCATCACTTTTTTTCTTGTTGCATCAGCTCCCCTTTGGCATACACACTAGAGAATAAACTGAGAGAAAGCAGGGTCTTTTTGTTCACTGTTTCATTGTCTAAAATAGTGCTTGGCATATTGTAGGCATTCAACAAATATTTTTTGAATGAATCATCATCTTTGCGATTATACTTTTTTAACAGTTGCTTAGATCTCATTGAGTAGATCACGTGGTTACTTCCTGCTGTCAAATGTTCAGGTGGCTTCCAGCTCTTTAACTCCCACATGAATAATAAAACACCAGCCATCACCAGACCTATAGCTTTTTCCTTTCATTTTAGTTATTTCCTTCATGTGAAGTCTCAAGAGTGGGGTCCATGGTTGAAGTGGTTTAACATTTTTATGCTTCTTGATATGAGAAAGAATTTTCCAGCGTAGACTGCCACCAGCAGTGCCTGGGTGCGTTATCAGATAGTTTTCCAGCTGATCCCTACGGGTGAGGACCAGACCTGAGGACCAGATGGGAAGTGATGACAAGAGATTTGCTGATTATAAATCCTGGGAGCTCTCGCGGCCTTCAGTCCTCTGTTTTAAAAAGTCATCAAATGCTTACCTTGCTATCTGTGGGTTCCCAAGTGCTTCCTTAAAGCCATCACCTCTATCTTATTTGGTTTAAATCATTAAGAGTAAGTTAGAAGCTGGATATCCCATCAAGAAGACGAATCTGACAGATAGTTGGACTGCCCGGACGCCTTTTGGAGCTCTTGGATTCCACGTGGGCTGAACTCAGCCTTCACAAATCTGCAACCTCCATCTGCTCCTCTGTTACGGGATACTGTCCTCCATGCGGGCATCGCTTACCGTGCACAAGACGTGTCTGTGTAAAAATTTTGCTTCACCACCCACTCCTTCCCTGCAGCTGTGCCTATGCTCAGTCAAACCACCCGTCACTTACATTTGCTGGGAGCACGCAGGGCACGCAGGGAAATTCATAGAGAACGTACAGTCCGGCTCCGTCTATGAGTTGCCAGGTATTCTGCAACGGGCCCGTTGGAAGAAATAGTGCGAAAGAGAGTGGACATTCGTGTGAGAAACGCTTGTTCTATTTCCAGCTCTGAGAGGCTGCAAGACCACGGGTGAATCACTCACCACCTACCATCCTCAGCCTCCCTTTCTGTCACATCGCTTTCAGAGACCATCTTGCATCTCTCCTGGTTGGGCCAGAATCGTGTGAAACCATGTATGTGAACGCTTTGCAAACTGTGAAGTGCTATGAGATACACAGCATTGTTATTACCACTACGATGCTGACCTCGAAGTACACAAGAGAGCCCTTGGGAGGCAGAGGCTGTTGTTTGCCCTCCCCACACGCGTGCCCTGCTCCTTCCTTGCTCACTGAATCCCAGTTGTATTCAGGGAGCAGGCGACTTGGGCTGGTACCCAGGAGTGATCATGACTGATCTAAAGGAGTTGTGGAAATCCTGTCCCTTCTTTGCTGCTTTGAGAAAAGCATGTGAACTGATTCACACTTATGACACCTGAAGGGAAGCACTGCCATGAATGGTGGCCATCCTCTCTGATGGGATATTCCTCCCTGATGTAAGGAGAGAGCCTTAGGAGGAAAAACCCTCCTCCTTCTTCCTGCTCCGGTGTTGCCAAGCAAGGACCTGGCGCTGGGCACTGCAGCCACCTTCTGACACCCGAAAGGGAAAGCCAAGAGCAGCACAGAGGGGCTGATCCAGGGTCGTGACTTGGTTGAACCAGTGCATTAACCACCTCTGGAAATGCCAGCCTCCAGATTCCCTGTTATGTTCCATTTGTTGAAAAAAAAAAATCAGATATTCTCTTACCGAAAGGCACAACGGTGAGAAACATGGTCAGGGTGAGCGAGTCTTGGCCAGCAAGTTTGCTTCCTGGCCTTCTTGCCTTCACCCACTTTGCTTTATTGTGGGTCACTCAGAAAATTACCATAGTTAATAAAGCTCTGAGGCAACACCAAAATCATATATGAACTTAGAAGTAAGTGGCTACAGGGAAATAACATGGTGATATGAGAAATGAATGAACTGTGGGCACTGAGGACAGGCAATGGGCCAAGAGGTCTTCCCCCACGGGCGCTGGGTGCCTGGGCAAAGCACTGGGTGAGGGGGTGGGTGAGTTAAGGGGAGCCTGGGGCTTGAGGAGAAACTCTGAGGAAGAGGAAGGCTTCCACCTGGAACACTGTCGCCCACACCTCTGGCTGGGCGAATGCCTCAGTGCTTTCCCAAAATGCAACTCTTATTCCCATGACTAGGCTGGATAGTCTGTCTCCATTATCATAAAAAAATTCAATGTAACCTTTTGTTTTGTTTAATGTTGCACCTTAAGTGCATGGAACTTTACCAAGTATACTCCTTGGCTCACAACATGTAATCACCATTGGTCCTTACATAGCCCATTTCACTTGCATTACTTATTTTTATTACACAGCAAACATTGCAAAGCTAATCTCACCCAAGAATTAAAAATTTACCAGTGATACATACCTATCTGTGTGCTCACCCACTAACCCATTTCCCTGCTTGCCTCCTACAGGAAGTTAATACCTTGAATTTGTGTTTATCATTCATATCCTCTTTTCTTTCTTTCTTTTTTTGTGGCTGTGTTGGGTCTTCATTGCTGTGCACGGGCTTTCTCTAGTTGCGGCGAGCAGGGGCTACTCTTCGCTGCAGTGCGTGGGCTTCTCATTGTGGTGGCTTCTCTTGTTGCAGAGCACGTGCTCTAGGCATGCGGGCTTCAGTAGTTGTGGCTCGCAGGCTTCAGTAGTTGTGGCTCGCAGCCTGTAGAGTGCAGGCTCAGTAGTTGTGGTGCACGGGCTTAGTTGCTCCGCAGCATGTGCGATCTTCCACGACCAGGGCTCGAACCCGTGTCCCCTGCACTGGCAGGCGGATTCTTAACCACTGCGCCGTCAGGGAAGTCCCTACCCATTTTTCTTTTTTCATTTTGTTTTATCCCGTATATATGTATGTCTAACCAATAGATTGTTTAATTTTGTTGGTTATTTAACGTTGCATATCTAAGATTCACCCAAGTTGTGGCATTTGGTTGGAGTTCAGCTATTTTCTCTGTGGTATGATGTTCCATTGTGTGGCTATGCCACAATTTATCTATTCTCTTGTCAAAAGACATTGAGTTGTTTTCTTTTCTTTTCTTTTTTTAATTATCTAAAACAGGAATTCTATGAACAGTCTTGTGTATGTGTCTTGATGCACAAGTGCTGGATTCTCTTGGGTATTTACCTATATGTGGAATTGCAAATATGCAAACGTTCAAATGGACAGGATAATGCCAAATTAGTTTCCAAGTTGTGCTATTTTAACTTCCCAGTGGCAATATACAGGAGATTCCAATGACCATTTTTGTCTCTAATACTTGGCATTGTCAGACATCTTAATTTTTATAATCACATTGGTATAAAATAGTGTCCAATTGTTTACATGCTATACAATCCCCCAACACTTAACCTCTTTTTATGTATTTGTGTTTGTACTAGGTGAAATACATTTTTATACTTTTTGCTCATTTTTCTATATTGGGTTATTTTTCTTTCTCCTGTTGATATGTAGAAATTCTTTATCATTCTTGAGTAATCTTATTCGTTATTTTTGTGGTGCAAATATCCTCTTTCTCAGCTCTCACAAGGATATATAGTACATGTGATATATTCTAAATGCACGTTAAGAAAGACTTAAACATTTGTTACCATCACTTTTTTGGATTTTGGCCATTTTAATATGTATCTCATCATGTTTTAATTTGCAATTCCCTAATGACAAACAATCTTGAGCATCACTTCATATACTTATTTTCCATCTGTATATCTTCTTTGATGAGGCATCTGTTCAGATATTTTGCCTTTTTTTAAAAGATGGGTTCTTTGTCTTATTGTTGAGTTTTAAGATTTCTTTGTATATTTGGGGTACAAGTCATTATCAGATATGAGTTTTGCAAATATTTTCTCCCACTCTGTGGTTTGTCTTTTCATTCCCTTGGCAGTATCTCTTACAGAGCAGAAGTTTTTAATTTTAATAAAGTCCAACTTATCAAGTTTTTTCTTTTGTGGATCTAAAAACTCAATGCCACACAGAGGCTGTAAGGCCCCAGGGAAGAGGAGGGGATGCTGCAGAGAGAATTCCCCCATTAAATGGGATGAAGGTGAAACAGAGGGTCATTTAAGCTTGAGTTCTTCAGGTTTCTTCCAGCTTTGAGATTTGGGGTTAAAAATCCTAACAAGCGCCTTCTAAAGATGAAATCCACCAGAATACATGATCCTCTGCACTGTAGATCCACCAGTGCAGGGACTTTGGCTCTCTGGATCTCCACTGAGTCCTCAATTCTTCCCATACAGGCGCGATACAACTAATTATTAGTTGGATGATCAATAAATGATCAGAATCCAGTGGTTAAAAAACAAAACAAAACAAACCTCAATGCCAAATTCAAGGTCACTAGACTTTTCTCCTGTTTTCTTTTTGAACTTACTCAGTTTTGCATTTTGTACATAGGTTTAAGATGTATTTTGAGTTAATTTGTGTGATAGTTGTATGGTCTGTGTCTAGGTTGGCCTGTTGTTGTTGTTGTTATTTGCATACGGACACGCAGTTATTCCAACACCATTTGTTGAAAAAAAATCTTCTCCATTGTATTGCCTTTACTCCTATGTCAAAGATCAGTTGACTATATTTGTGTGGGTCTGTTTCTGGGCTCTCCATCCTGTTCCATTGATCTAGTTGTTTATTCTTTCACCAGTACCACACTGTCTTAATTACTGTAGCTTTATAGTAAGTCTTGAATAGTATCAGCCTTTCAACTTGCCTTCTTCTTCAGGATTGTGTTGGTTATTGTTCTTTTGCCTTTTCATGTAAACTTTAGAATCAACTTGTCAATATCCACAAAATAACTGGCTGGGATCTAGATTAGGATTGAGTGGAATCCATAGATCAAGGTGGAAGAACTGATGTCTTCACAATATCGATTCTTCTGATTCATGAACATGAAATCTCTCTCCAGTTAATTATTTAATATTTTATTTTTTATTTTTGTCTTGAACTGAAGGAATAGAGCACGAGGTGAAAAGCAATAGCCACTAAGGATGTGACTCAGGTGAGGACATGAGACAAATTCCATGTTTTTAAGCACAATTGAGAAAAATACCCTCATAATAGGGAAGAGGAAGACCTCGGTCACGTACACAATGAATAAACAAAGAACCAGGAGCTCTTTGGATAGTTAGACAAAGCATTTACTATATAAATAGGATTACTTAAGAATTAAAAGCTCTCTGTTTAAATAATTTGGTGCATATAAATGTTTGTCTCAAGTACACGAACAGCTATGAGTATAAATCTAAGGTTTCATTTTAAAAAGAGATAAAATGGAAACTTCATTTACTTATCATTAGTTAGGTCGGTGATCCATGACTGTGTTTCATGACTGAAATCTAATTTATCTTAGCAAACTAGGACGTGGCTGCCATGGACAAAATGAGGAAGGAAATTGAAGCAGTTCTTGTTATATTTGGGTCAAAATATAGTTTGATCTCAATTTTCTAGGTCATTTAGGTAAAAGTTGTCCCTGGGAGTGAAAGACTCAGTAATTACTTCATTTCACTGTTTTCTATGATAGAAGTACATATTGGTTTTCCTCTGAAGGAAACAAAAAGCACAACTTCGATCCATTTTAGCATTAATTGTGAATATATATTAATTATTCATTCATTCATTTACTTAATCAACAAGATGTATTGTGTTCCAGGCACTGTTACAGGCACAGAAGACGTGTTCTGAAGAAAAATAGAGCAAAAAAAGGGAGACAGGGATGGAGGTCCTGTTTTGTATGGGGTGGTCAGGGACAGCTTCTCTTAGGAGTGACATTGGAGCACACGTAGACCTAAAGTATAAAAGAGGTGGGTATTTGGAGGAAAATATTTCGAGGTAGAAAAAGACAAGAACAAAGATAGGAGCATCCCTGGGGCTCTGAAGAAAACAAGGAGGCCGGAAGTGGAAGTTGTGGGAAGGCATGAGGAGGAGGCGGAGTGAACGCTGGGGTCTTGTCGGGCTTAGCGAGGACCCCTGGAGGGTTCTGAGCAAGAGAGTGAAGTGATCTGATTCCCATCTTTAAAGGCTCACTTTGCCTGCCTTTACACACGTGGTCAATGAAGTGAGGGGGCAAAAGGAGGAGCAGGCAGACTGGTTAGGAGGCTGTTGTGTAGTCCAGGGAAGCGATGACTGAATTGCTATAGGTTGAGAGAGGTGAGAAGAGACAGGACTGGGGATATTTTTCGGTGTAGAGGACGCAGGATTTGCAAATGGGTTGGATGTAAGGTCTGAGAGATGGAGATTCATTTACAACTGACAGGGTCACCCCCGGGGTCTCTGGAACTTAAACAGTCAACACCTAAAGCTAGGAAGTGGGTTTCCCCAAACCGACTCCACCTTTATAGGCCCCAGAGGGGGTCAGAGCATCTGAGTGGAAACAGGAAGCACCCAGAGGAGACAGCAACTTATTTTCTGTATTTCTTGTTGGCAATGTCCATGTCAGAAGCGTTTAGAAGTGCCTATGCTTATTTAAGAAAATTTGGAAAATAGAGAAAGAAGAAAGAAAAAAATTTTAAAAACCATTTTCCCACCACTGAGCAAGTGTAAAGCCGTAATGACATTCAACGTAGCTTCCTCCAGGCTTTGCAAATATGTACTCACATATATGACCACATTAAAAGAAAATGACATCAGGATCATACTCCTCTGTAATTTTTTTCTTTTTAGCAAGGGGACATCATCTTTATTTAGATTCTTTTTTTTTTTTTTGGCCACGCCATGCAGCTTTCGGGATCCTAGTTCCTTGACCAGGGACTGAACCCATGCCCCACGCAGTGGAAGCGTGGAGTCCTAAACACTGGACCGTCAGGAAATTCCCAACATCATCTTTATTTTGTCATCGATCCATTGCAGTTTGCTTCAACTTGTCTCCTACCCAAAAGCATTCTTACAATTTTTAAAACAAATATGAATTAGATTATTTCACTCTCATTGATCTCTCTAAAATATGAAACTGATCTAACAGATTAACATTATTCTCCACTTTAGTCTTGAAAGGGATGGAGGGCATTCAATCATCAGATGGGGGAACTGGACCAGGGCTCTCAAAAGTACCTTTGGTGCTCAGATTCTCCCACTATGTGATTTTCAGACACGAGAATCATGTTTTAAAACAGACCCAAATTTGGCCTCTCCCATTTCTCTCTAAATCACAAACTCACATAAAGAGCACTTATCTTTAAAATGAGAAATAAAGGAAGGATTTTTTTAAAGGACAATATTCTGAGAAGCTGTAAAAGCCTAACAGCCTAACTTCTCCAGTCTCACAGCACTTAGGCTTGAGGTCATTTGGGTTCTTCATCTCCTCCCTTTACTCCATAATAGAAGCCTTTTCTAACAACTAAAGCTAATAGGAGTCCAACGCTCAGCTCTGTCATATGGCCTTTTGCATGAGCGGGTCAGAGGCAGAGCTAGAAACAAAACCACAAAGTTACATTCCAGAACCCCAACCATAGGATGCCGGTGAGTAATTTCCCAATAAATGTATTTCTTTATTAGTATTAGTCTTAGCAGCATCATTTTATTCTTACATACGAAGAATTTTACACTTCCTTACTGATAAGGAAAAATGATGCTTGCAGAGCCAATAGTGTTTTCGAGAAAACACTGTAGATGTGGGTTTCTACTTTCCTCAGTGATTTGTGGAATCTCATTGTTTGACTAGAGGAGCTTAAACTCTCAGGATGCAAAAGCAGTAAGTTCAGAGCTTCAGTGGGAATATTGGATGAGTTGTACCCGTATCACATTATTAAAGGGCTTCCTACATTCCTGGAACCCATCAAGACAGTGAGGAAAATATTTGGATCGGTTAGCTATATGTGCTAAACAAAACAATGGCTTTCATAGGAAAGCAATATTCTTCATAATTAGCCATAGAAGTACAGTCTATGGAAAAACACAAATCTTAGTATCAATCCTGGTTCTGCCTTATTAACAGGGGGCCTTGACTAAATTACTCAATCTTTCTGAGTCCTAGTTTTCTCTTCTGTAAAGTGGGGAGTTCTGATAATGAACTAAGGACATGCCTATAGAAGTATTTAACATAGTGTATAGTAATAATTAATAATCAATATCTGGTAGATGTTGTTATTATTACTATATTATTTATTATCACTATTATTATTATCATCTTCCTGTCTTTGTTCCTATTCTTCCATCCTAAGTAACTGCCATCCATGCTGGCTTGTTTTCCAGAACGTTCAAGGATAAATAGGCTAGCACATTACTGCCGTGTCTTTTGGTCTTTCTATAGCTTAGTCTTTTTCTATCACTTCTCAGCTCACATCCTTCTTGGCCAACCCCAATAACCCACACAAGCCCTCTAGGTTGTGCTCTGCAGCCAGCAAGGGTCAGTCTGCCTGGGAGTCTAGTTCTCTTGGAGGAGTAAACAGTGGAGAATGGAGACAGGGCTTGCGATGAGACATCAAGGCCCTGGAGAAAGATCTCTGAGACTGAAGAGGGGAGAGGGAGTGGAGTTTTCTTGAATAGCAGAGACCTGGGATGACAGGATATTAATACAAAGGCTTGGGAGATCTCTGTGTGCTAGCTTTGAAAAGGACCATGTGCTCTGGGACAGTGTTGCATCTCAATAGTGCATAAGCAGACTGAAAACGAGAAGGTCCTTGTGGTAGGCTTAAAAATGGCTCCCCGAAACACATCCATGTCAAGTCCCTGGAGCCTGTGAATGTTACCTGAATTGGAAAAAGGATCTTTGTAGATGTGGTTAAGGATCTTGAGACCCTAGGTTATCTTGGTGAGCCCTAAATGCCATCACAGGTATGCTTATAAGAGAAAGAGGGGAGAAGACAGAAAAGAGAAGACACAGAGGAGAAGGTGATGGAAAGATGGAGGGAGAGACTGGAGTGATGTGGCTACAAGTCAACAGACGGCAAGGAAGGTCAACAGCCACCAGAAGCTGGAAGAGGCAAGAAAGGATCCTCCCTTACAGCCTTCAGAGGAAACATGGCCCTGCTAACAACTTTGCTTCAGGACTTCTGGCTACAAGAGCTGTGAGAAAAGCTGTTCTTTTGCCTTAAGCCACGAAGTTTGTGTTAATTTGTTACAGTAGCTACAGGAAACTGATACAGCCTTCCTTCCAATGTCCTGGGAAGCATATGTCTTAACCGCCAAGAACTCCTGAATGATTTTAGGAAGTGGTAGCCTCCCCCAACCTCCCCTGCCCCCAAAATACATGATTGAGATGGAATAACTCAAAATCCTGATAAATAGGAGTTGGAGCTAAACCTAAATGTAATTTTTTTAAAAGTGAATCTAAGTGCCTTTTCTTGTACCTAATTATTGCGGAATAAATCCTTTCCTGCTGCATCTCGGGGTACTACAAACAAGTTCTTGTCACTAGGCTTCTCCTTCCCTCCTGTCATTGTCCCTGTCTCTATGGCTGCAGGAAATTCCAGGGAGAATGGAAGAAGAAGCAATCATCCCTTCCCTGGAACCTTAAGGTAGCATACCCCATTCTCAGGGGACCCCATGTCTCAAGAAGTCAAGAATAGCTCCTCCTCCCCACAAAGGATAAGGCTTTTCTATGGAGCCCCTGGAGGCATACATGTCAGGAAGGTATCTTCATCTCATCTTGGTTCTAAATTCTCCAAGAAATTAATCTCACTAGCACTTCCCTCTCCAATCCAATATGGTCGAGGGAGAGATCCAGGAGTTTAGGTGCTTGTCCTATGATGCAAAGTCTGTGCAAAACCTTTCTTGTTTACTAATTTATCACCATCCCGCCCACAACCCGACCCAGTGATCTTTTAAGCACTAATGTATTCCGCACAAAATTTATAATTAGATTAGTTTTTATGGTTTCCTCCTTTCTCGTTATTTCCTGCCTAATGACCACCAAACATCCTAATCTTTTGTAGTCTGTCTTTGATCTCTCCGGTGATGGGAGCTCCATTGAATTTAGTACCACCTACGCCTACTCTGTTGCTGATTCTCTTCCCAGATATTTTTCTTAAAATGCCAAGTTAGCTCAGACCTAAGCTAGCAGCTTCATAAAACTCAGCTCAAAATCCATTTCTCATTTTCATTCCTTGCACCCAGTGACTGCCCCCTCATTTCTCATATCTAACTGGCTTTTTCCTGATGGGAAAATCATCATTAAAGTCTAAGCCCTTCTTCCTCTTTGGAGCTTTTTGGTAGATCCTACTAGGGGATGAGAAAGCTTACCAATTTATACTCATTGATAGAGCTTTCACTCCTTCCCTACCCAATGCTATAAACAATGGCAGCTGGAGCTGACATGATCTTCCTTCTAAATGCAAAGCTCTTAAAAGGAATATGGAAAAAATTAATATGGGGATGGGAAGATGGGGCTTGATACAAACCAACGTGCCCCTTCCTGTTCCCTCTCTTCCTCGTGACCAGGAAGGTTGCACGTGGAGACCTTTGCAAAGGAAGCAGAGAGCAAAAGCAGCTCCTTTTCTTGATTGGCAACAAATACCATTTATACATGATAATGGTGCACAGTAGATCTTGTTGAGGATTCAGCGGGCTAGGACAGGGGTTTACACTGTAATCCAGTTTAGCAAATGATTTAGAGTAGAATTTTTAGACCCCTTTCTTCACAGCTCTTCAGCTCTTCCCATTAGTGACCTCTTCTACCCAGGCTCCAGCATTCTGCCATGTTTCTGGGCCTCCTCTTTCTCTTCAGACCTCCTCTATCTCCTTCTTAAATACCTCCCACTAGCTCTCTGAAATTCTTTTTTTTTTTCTTTCTTTTAATTTCTCTTTTTTTCCTATTGGGGTATAGTTAATTTACGTTGTGTTAGTTTCAGGTGTATAGCAGAGTGATTCAGTCCATATATATATATATATATATATATATATATATATATATATATATATATATATATATATATAATATTCTTTTTCAGATTCTTTTCCCATATAGGTTGTTACAAAAGATTGAGTTCCCTGTGCTGTACAGTAGGTCCCTGTCATTTATCTATTTTATATATAGTAGTGTGTGTATGTTATTCAGAGACTTTCAAAGTGTCTTTATCTCTCTCTTAGACTATTCAAGCCATACTCTGTGATCTATCATTTCACAGGCCAAATGGTTTATCAGGCGGTTTTGCTAAACAATGTTTCCTCCCCAAAAAGGAATTCTGCCCCCAGGTTTTACATATTTTCTCATCACTTCATCTTGATGAGAGGCATTTTTTATGTTTTTATATTTGTGGAATACAGAGTTCCCTTCTCCCAGCTTTGGATGCCTACCCCTCTTCTACCAGAACGAGGGAGAAGAGAACCCTCAGAGTTTGTGACCGACAAAAGCCAGGAAAGCAAAGAACTCAACTGATGTGAGCTGTGAGATGTGGAGTGACACTAGAAAATGAAATTTCTCCTATCATCACCGTGAACACTCCTCACCAGGGCGCCACAGACGGGCCTCGCTTTGCCAGCGAGGTGAGGCAGTTGGTCTGGCAAGCGACTTGTGGGGCCCTCCCACCTTCTCACCCACAACAGCAGATGGCGGAGAGAATCCATCACTGAGCATGTGAATCCCAGGAAGGAAGGAAGGGAAAGGGGAAGGGAAGGAGGGAGGGAGAAAGATAGGATGGGAGGGGAGAGGAGAAGGGAGGGAGGAAAGAAGGAAGGAAGGGTGTCCAGAATCCTAGGGAGGCATTGAGCCCGGAGAGAAAAACTGCAGGGTAGAATAACATAGTTTTACAACTATAAAAATCCTGATGGTTTGTGATGAGGAACTTTTCTTTTTCTGAAACCTTGACATCCTGGGGTTGCAGGAAGAGAGTCCCTGAGCAAAGCAGACGGGGCGGAGGCTGCTGAGGGATGTGCCCCTTCCTGCTGGGAATGTGTGCAAATTAAAAATTGGCTGGAGAGGTAGGTAGAGCTTTGAGATCTACCTGCAGATCCGGACCTACTATTTTTTTAATTAATTAATTTTATTTATTTATTGGCCGCATTGGGTCTGCTGCTGCGCGCGGGCTTTCTCTAGTTGCAGCGAGCAGGGGCTACTCTTCGTTGGGGTGCACGGGCTTCTCATTGTGGTGGCTTCTCTTGTTGCGGAGCAGGGGCTCTGGGCATGTGTGCTTCAGTAGTTGTGGCACGTGGGCTCAGTAGTTGTGGCTCGCGAGCTCTAGAGCGCAGGCTCAGTAGTTGTGGTGCACGGGCTTAGTTGCTCCTCGGCATGTGGGATCTTCCCAGATCAGGGCTCGAACCCGTGTCCCCTGCATTGGCAGGCGGATTCTTAACCACTGCGCCACCAGGGAAGCCGCCGACCTGTGTTTAATCAAGGTTCTTACACTGAACTCCATGGGTCACCAGGTCCTAACCACACAGTAACCCCTGTGTGCCTGTGAATTACCCAAATGTGGGAGGAAAACTGGGCTGCAGAGTGGGCCAAGAGTAGACAGAAATTCTCTCTACTACCTATACAACTCTTTTGTAAATCTAAAATAATTTCCAAAAAAAATTTTTTTCATTAAAAAATCAAGTGTCCTTCAACTGCTAAGATCCCCAATTGGAGGCAGAGTGTACCCTGGATAAAATCCAAAGTCCTTATCATACCTACATGATTCTCTATGACCTGACCTACCTCTCTTTTTTATTTTTTATTTTTATTTTTTTTGCGTTACGTGGGCCTCTCACTGCTGTGGCCTCTCCCGTTGCGGGGCACACGCTCCAGACGCGCAGGCTCAGTGGCCATGGCTCACGGGCCCAGCCGCTCCGCGGCATGTGGGATCTTTCCGGACCGGGGCACGAACCCGTGTCCCCTGCATTGGCAGGCGGACTCTCAACCACTGCGCCACCAGGGAAGCCCCTACCTCTCTTTTTGATCTTATCTCCTAATTCTCTCCTTCTTACTAACTCCCTCCATTCACTGGCCTTCTTACTGTTTCTCAAATCTCAGAGTCCTTGTCATGTAGGTTCCTTCCACCTGGTATACTCACAATCTTCACATGGCTGGTCTCATTGCTTCCTTTGGGTTTCTGTTCAAACATCATCCCCACGGAAAGGCCTCCCCTAGGTGAAATAACACCCCTCCAATCCCTATCACTCTGAATCCCTCAATTCTGCTTCATTTTTAAATGACATTATGGTATATTTTTATATATTGTGGTTGTTCATTGTCTGTCTTCCCCATGTGACTTAAGCTCCATTAAAGAAGGAAATGTGTCTGTCTTCTTTGCTGTGCTCAGAGCCTAGAAAAGTCCCTGTAGAACAGCTGTTGCATAAATATTTGTTGACTAATAAACAAAAGAATGGAAACTTATGGGAAAATAAAGTGCCAGGAATGGCCATGGTATCTTTGAAGAAGAGGAAGTTTGGGCTGGGCTGGTAGACTCGTCCTATAAGATATCCAGACATTATACCACTACAGTGATTAAAATATAATGTCATAAACTTCCATTCAGCTTTTCTCAGGCAGATACTCTTAGATGATAGGTTCAATCAAAACAAGGCAATAGGGCTTCCCTGGTGGCGCAGTGGTTGCGCGTCCGCCTGCCGATGCAGGGGAACCGGGTTCGTGACCCGGTCTGGGAGGATCCCACATGCCGCGGTGCGGCTGGGCCCGTGAGCCATGGCCGCTGAGCCTGCGCGTCCGGAGCCTGTACTCCGCAACGGGAGAGGCCACAACAGAGGGAGGCCCGCATACCAAAAAAAAAAAAAAAAAAAAACAAAAAACAAGGCAATAAACAAAGCAAAGAAATACAGAGGAAAACAGGAGCATGGCCCAAGAAAGAGGATGGAGAAAACCAAACGTGGGATACAGGAACCAGGAGACCCAAGGCGAGGAAGGCCAACAGGGATCCTCAGATGATGGTAAATGGAGACCCCAGCATGACAGCTAGGCAGCACACCCAAACTGAAAGAAGTCTACAGGAGGGACTTTTTCAAGAAGGAGAAATTGATAGACTATTTGATATGGTAAATGTTTTAAGAGGAGATTTAGAAAATTATTTATGGACTATGAGATTGGATTACTAAAAATACTTAGAAAAATAAGCAAATGAACAAAAAGCACTCAAAACAATGGTTACCTGCAGGGAAAGGTTTTGTAGAAAAGGAAAAACAGTCACATTTCCTACATGTTTCAGCTCTAAATAGTATACACATTCAGAATATTGTTCTACTGAATATTAATCTAATCAAAATTACTCTAAAAGGATGGGGGATGTGAAATGCATAAATATGTGATAATGACCCACATCTAGTCCTACTGTGACCCCATTTCTGGTGTTCTTCACAACATGAATTCGTCAAAGAATTATCTTGACATGCTGTCATCACTTCCTCACTTCACTCCTGTTTTCACACAAAATACTAGGTATTCTTGTTAGGAATGGTCGACAGATAATTTGTTTTACCAGCACATTTTACTGACATTGGTGCTTACCCTTCTAGATATGCTCCACTCCTAACCTCACTTCACTCCTGTTTTCACACAAAATACTAGGTATTCTTGTTAGGAATGGTCGACAGTTAATTTGTTTTACCAGCACATTTTACTGACATTGGTGCTTACCCTTCTAGCTATGCTCCACTCCTAATCTGGGTTCACTCTTCTTCTCGCTAAAGTAGATTCAGTAGCAATTCTTTCAGCAAAGTTCTGTGGGTGATAAACTCTTAGCCTGTGTATGTCTGAAGATGTCTTAGTTACAGTCCCCTTTCTTTTTCTGTTGTGGAGCACAGGCTCCGGACGCGCAAGCTCAGCGGCCATGGCTCACGGGCCCAGCCGCTCCGCGGCATGTGGGATCCTCCCAGACAGGGGCACGAACCCGGTTCCCCTGCATCGGCAGGCGGACGCGCAACCACTGCGCCACCAGGGAAGCCCCAGTCCCCTTTCTTGAAAGTTTAATTGTGAATAGACTGCTAGATTGCAGTTATTTTTCCTGAGCACTTTGATGAGTTATTTCACCTCAGCCCTGATTTCTGGCACCTTTCATTACTCACAGAAGTCTGCTATCAGCCCGCCATTCTTTACCCGCTGGTAGCCTTTTAGATTTTTCCTTTTATCCTTGATACTCTGCAATTCTACTATAATGTGTCTAGGGATGGGTTTATTTGTATTTATCTTGCTAGAGACCTACTGTGCATTTTCAATCTGAAGATTTAAGGATTCATGTCTTTCTGCAAATCAGGGAAATCCTCTCTGAATACTGAGCCTCTTCCATTCTCTACTTCTCTGACTCCTACTGGGCATGTCTTGGAGCCTATCAATCTATTTTCATAATGTCAACGTCTTTGTATTTTTAAGCTATGTTCTGGGTTACTTTCTTCACACTATCTTCCAACTCATAAATTCTCTCTTCTGTTGGATCTAGTCTTGCATTTACCCACTCTACATTTTAATTATTATTTCAGTGACTCAATTTTTTCTTCCCTTAATTCATAATTGCTTCTTTTAAATTAGTTTTTAAAATCTCCATCTGCTTTCAATTCATTCATTGAAGAACGTTTATTTAAGCATCTACAGTGTGCCCAGCACCATTCTGAGCTCTGGAGACTTGGCAGTAATAAAATACAAAGGCTTACGTGTCTCTGAAGTAAAATGAGTAAATGAGTAAAATATGTAAATAAAACAAAGTAAAACATAGACCGTACCTGTTGGTGGTAAGTGCTATGAAGAAGAACTAAATCAGCGGAGTGGGCTAAGGAGTGAGAGGGTTGCCTTACTCATCAAGGGAAAGAGAAACCTATATGACCCAGGATTATTATGGGATTGAGGTCAACAGGGTTCCAAGGCATAATGAGCCTCAGTAATGCTGAAAAAGACAGGAGTGTTAGAGGGGTACGCTGGGAGGGAGAGGTGGGGGTCTTGCCAGGAGCACACAACTCTGGGTTTCTCTCCTCACTTCCACTGGTGGAGAAGCACAGACCAAGGGAACCAAGAAATCAGGGACAAGTGGGCCAGGCCTGGAGAGCTCTCAGGTCAGGCAGAGCACTCAGAATTCTGAGATGCTTTCTTAACTCTTGGTTATTCATTCATAATTTCTTATGCTGGCTTTATGGGTGTTATTCTTTCCTTTATCTCTTTGGGGAAACAAATATACTTAGGTTACTTTACTGTCTGAAGTGCTTCGGGAATTAATTTTCCTATTTGTTCAGTTTGTTGGTTATTTTTTCATTATGTTATTCACTTCTGTGCTCTGGAATTTTAATATACAGACTCATCTTCAGTAGGAGGGGTGAGAGAGACAGAGACAGAACAAAAGAGAGTTACAGAAAAAAAGAGAGCTACAGAGAGAGAGGGAGATAGAGATAAAGGTAGAGACGGAGATGACAGAGATAGAGATAGAGATGATAAAGATAGAATGATAGAGTGCTCATGCCTGTTTTTGTTTTTTTTTAAAATATGAGGGGTTTTAAAATTTTTTTATTTGTTTTTTTTTAGCTGTGGTGGGTCTTCATTGCTGTACGCGGGCTTTCTCTAGTTGCTGCGAGTGGGGGCTACTCTTCGTGTGGTGTGCGGGCTTCTCATTGTCCGGGCTTCTCTTGTTGCAGAGCACGGGCTTCAGTAGTTGTGGCACAGGGGCTCAGTAGTTGTGGCGCATGGGCTTAGGTGCTCCGCGGCATGTGGGATTTTCCCAGACCAGGGCTCGAACCCGTATCCCCTGCATGGGCAGGAGGATTCTTAACCACTGTGCCACCAGGGAAGCCCTTGCCTGGTTATTTTTAACTGCATCCACCCAATCCAACAGGCTCTCCAGTTCAAAGCAAGGCTTAGATGGGTAGCTACACTCTTGTTTTTGGTGATACTGCTGATCCAATAGCAGGAGGCTTGGCCCAGGAGCTCACTCCTGGTTGTCTCAAGTCCCTCTGCTGTCCCCAGAACACAGCTTGACAGAGGAAAAGTCACTCTGGAGAAGTCGCATCTCCTGGTTCTGTAAAGAATGGAACTTGAGGCTGCCTTGGCCAGATGATGGGTTCAGAGCCTGGATCCTTGAGCCTGCAGCCTTAGACCCACTTTGTCTGTGTGTAAAGACCACAAAGATATTTTTTATTTGTCCAACTTGGGGCTGCACTTATATCCTTTTAACATTGCTTTTATGTTTTGTGTCTTAGTTAACTTTATTAACAAACAAATGCAGAAGTATGTAAAGGCTTAAACACGATGGAAGTGCATTTCTCACCTGAATGATGATCTAGTGGTAATTCGGGGAAGATATAAGCAGCTTCCATTTTGTGTCTCCTCTATTTACAGCACATGGACTCCCCTACTGAAGTCCAATGGCAATAACTAACCACATGGCTCCATCTAGAAGCAAGGGGCCTGGGAAGTGCAGTCTGGCTGGGCAGCTGCCTCTCAGCGATAAGAGAGGGAATCTGCCTACCACTTCCACCTATCATGCCTGCAAGCTGGAGCAGAGGAGAGGGGTTTAACATGTGAAATACCACCATCTTGACCAGAAAGGTCTACATTCACTCTTCAACTCTCTCATCTGGCTCCGTCACCACTACTCCACTCGAATTGCTGTTTATCAAGATCACCATGAGTTCGATTTTTTTTTAAATTTTTTTTTGGATTCCACTTATATGTTACCATGCAGTATTTGCCTTTCTTTGTCTGGTTTATTTCATTTAGCATAATGCCCTCAGGGCCCATCCATGTTGTCGTGAACAGCAGGATTTCCTTCTTTCTAATGGTTGAATAATATTCCAGTGTGTGTGTGTGTGTGTGTGTGTGTGTGTGTTTTCTTTATCCATTCATCCCCTGATGGACACTTAGGTTGTTTCTATATCTTGGCTATTGTGAGTAATGCTACAATAAACATGGCAGTGAAGATAACTCTTTAACATTGTGGTTTCATTTCCTTTGGATATACACCAGAACTGGGATTGCTGGATCATATGACAGTTCTGTTTTTAATTTTTTGAGGAAACTCTATACTGCTTTTCATAGTGGATGCATCCATTTACAATTCCACTAACAGTGCACAGGGGTTCCCTTTTCTCTACATCCTCGCCAACACTCATCTCTTGTCTCCTTAATGATAGCCATTCTAATAGGTGAGAGGTGCTATCCCATTGTGGTTTTGATTTGCATTTCCCTGATGATTAGTGATGTTGAGCATCTTTTCATGTACCTGTTGGCCATTTGTAGGTCTTCTTTGGAAAAATGTCTATTCATTTCCTCTGCCCATTTTTTAATCAGATAGTTTGTTTTTTTGCTATTGAGTTGTATGTGTCCTTATATATTTTGCATATTACTCCATTATTGGATATGTGGTTTGCAAATATTTTCTCTCATTCAGTAGGTTACCTTTCCATTTTGTTGATGGTTTCCTTTGCTGGACAGACCTTTTTAGTTTGATGTAGTCCCACTTGTTTATTTTTGCTTTGGTTTATCTTTGCTTTGGTGTAATACAAAAAAATCATTGCCAAAACCCATGTCAAGGAGCTTACCAAAAATCACCAACAGTCTCTTTCATGCTAGAGCAACTGAACACTTTTCTACCCCCATCTTGTTTAGTCTCACAGCAGCTCCAAACTCAGAGGACCCTTTCTCCTTCTTAAAAAATTATCCTTTCAGCTTCTATGATGTTCTGTTCTCCTAGGGTGTTGTTTTGTTTGGTTCATACTTTGTTAGGGACAGTAAGTGGTAGGCTGAAAATAGCCCCCCAAAGATCTGTGTCCTAATCCCCAGACTCTGTATGTTACCTTATGTGGCAAAAGTGATTTCACAGGTGTGATTATGTTAAAGATCTTGTGATAAAGGGGATTTTCCTGGATTATCTGAATGAGCCCTAAATGCAATCACAAGAGTCCTTATGGGAGGGAGGTAAAAGAGGATATGACTACAGAAGAATAAGGCAAAGTCATATCCGAGCAGAATGCTACACTGTTGGCCTTGAAGATGGAAAAAGGGACGATGAGCCAAGGAGTGCAGCTCTAGGAGCTAGAGAAAACAAGGAAATGATTCTCCCATAGAGTCTCTCCATCCAAGGAGTACGATCCAGCAGACAGTGTGGTTTCAGCCCAGTGAAACTGATTTGGGACTTCTGACCTGCAGAACTGTAAGAGAATAGCTGTGTGTTCTTGTCAACACCGTCTGTAGTAATTTGTTACAGTGCAATAGGAAACCAATATACTCGCATAGTCACTCTGTAGCCTTCTCTTCCCCTGTAAGACCTTCAAATTCCTAAGTGCTACAAGGCTCAGCCCTGAGCTGACATCTCCTTTCCCACTACTCTTTTAGCTCCACTTTCCTCCCTGGTGGTCAAGTTTGTTCCTGTTTCCTTAAATACCATTTATATCTTGATGACTCCCCAATTCTTGTCTCCAACCCAGACCACTCCCCTAAGTGCCAGATGTCAGTATCCAACAGCTTTCTTTACCTCTCTATTTGGATGGAACATGCAAAACAGAACTCTTGGATTTCCTACCCTGCAAACCAGTTCCTCCCCTTGCCTTCCCCATCTCAGCAAGATACCTCTCTCAGCTTAGTTGATAAAGCCAAGAACTTTACAAGTTACCTCCTTGATTCCTCCCTGTTTTCATCCTTCCCACCCCAGTATCCTACCATTTGTAGGTCCTACCAATTCTACACCCAAAATATAATGAGGTTCTGCCCACTCTTGCCCACGCCTCCATTATCTCTCAATGATGTAATAGCTCCTGTCACCACTCTGTCCCTCAAAGGTTACATTTTCCACATAAGATCCAAAATGATCTTTTAAGAGTACAACTTGCACTATTCACAACAGCTGAGACATGGAAACAACAAAAATGTCCGTCGACAGATGAATGGATAAAGAAGATGTGGTACATATACACAACGGAATACTACTCAGCCGTAAAAAAGAATGAAATAATGCCATTTGCAGCAACATGGATGGACCTAGAGATGATCATAAGAAGTGAAGTAAGTCACAAAGAGAAAGACAAATACCATAGACTATCACTCATCTGTGGAATCTAAACTAGGACACAAATGAACTTATCTATGAAACAGAAACAGACTCACAGGCATAGAGAACAGACCTGTGGTTGCCAAAGGGGAGGGGGTTGGAGGAGGGATGGAATGGGAGTTTGGGGTTAGTAGATACAATTACATAGAGAATGGATAAACACCAAGGTCGTACTGTATAGCACAGGGAATTATATTCAATATCCTGAGTTAAACCATAATGGAAAAGAATATAAAAAAGAATGTGTGTGTATATATATACATATGTATAACTGAATCACTTTGCTGTACAGCAGAAACTAACACATTATAAATCAACTATACTTCAATAAAGAAACAAATTTAAAATTTATTTTAAAAATTAAAAAAATAATAAATAAATAAATAAAAGTGCAACTCAAATTGTGGCCACCTCTGCTTCTAAAGCTTCACCACCTTCCTTCGGTGCTCAGAGTAAGGGCAAAGTCCCTAACCTGTTTTCCACAGTCCTGCCCTGTCTGGCTGCCCACCTCGCCTCCAGGTCACCTTTGCCACTCTGCCCCTTGCTCACCACACTCCAGGCCTCTGATACTGTGATCGTTTCTAGAATATGCCAAGTGTTCTTCCCCTTCTCACTCCCGCACTCTTGCCCATCCTGTGCTTTGCTGGCTCTATTCTTCCTTCCATCTTGGCGTTCTGGATGTCCCTTCCCCGGAGACGCCCCTCTGACCACTCTCCAAAATGCTCCAGCTCCTGATCTTTCGTGGTGCCTTCATAGCATTGTTCCCTGTGCTGCTTGTTCATTTTCTTATTTATTGTCCGTCTCTCCCTCTAGAATGAAAGTTCCGTGAAAGCAGGCGCCACATCAGCTTGTTCACAGCTGTATGCTCAGTGCTTGGCATGAGAAATTTCCCTCCCCACACACACAAAAATTGTTGAATTAATCAATGAATCAGACCCCTCATGCTGGCTGACAGCAGGCTTCCGTATCCTGACCTTGGGGAATAGGAAGTTAGGCTCTTCCAGAAAAATTTGGGACTGACTTGTAAAGTGATCTTGAGTGAGTCACTCATCTTTACTTCTCTCATCCTCCACTTGTTTCCCATGAGATGTTTCTTACCTGCCTGTCCTCAGTTGGATGGATTACATGCCCATGAAGCAGGGCAGGCAGTTAACAGAGCCTCAGCCTCAGGGACACAAGACGTTTGTTTGCAGGCGCTTCTTGTGCAATGACTGTATTTATTCTAGAACCTAGAACTAGATTTAAGAATGCTCCCAGGAGGACCCTGTGCTCTGCTGCCATCTGGGATCTTAACTGCCTGAGTTGGAGCTGCAGGGAAGGAAAACGGCACCATCTCTAGAGCCCAGAGCTGTTTGTCCTTGAAAATTTCTGCCGCTGCATTCCCTTGTCAAAGAGCTCAGTATTGAGACACATCCCTGGTAAATTTGGAATGACATGGTCAGGATGCTGCATGGCTCATCAAACATGTCACAGGAAACAACAAAATAGGTGGACGTGTCTTCGATGAAGGGCTCTGGGGCGAGAACGAGTTAGTACTTCAAGAAAGGACAGTGGATTGCACACATGGTCATATCGAGGGCACATCGTCATGAAAGGAGAGGAGAGAAACCCCCAGATGGCATGACAAGGCATGCTGGACCCCATAGATGGATGGGTTACATTTCCTGCAGAAAATGGATTTGCAAGTGCAGAAAATCTTCACTATGGGTAGGATTTGCCTGATGGACCCAGTGTTAGAAACATTCATTTGAGAAAATGTTAATAAAAATATTTTTTCCTTATTTTTAAATCTTTCTTTCAGAGGCATCTCTTGGTGGCATAATCCTGCAGCTATTTGTTCCTGTATTTAGACCCATCGCTCTGACTGTAGGAAGTGAAGATCCTCAAGTATGTAAAAGAAGATCAGCCCTGCTAAGCATCACCTGATAAATATGAGCAGGAACTTTAAGATTACAAGTAGGACTTCCGGATCGCTGATTTCAAGTTCCTATGAACTGAATACAATGTGTGAGCCCCTTGTGTTCATGGAGACATGATTTCCAATTGTGAATGTTTAGTTCCTCCCTTCCCACACGGAAGCCTCTCCCCAGAAGCAGTAACCTCTGTTTACGGAGCTTTGGGAGCCATTGAGCCAGTTCCAAAAGGTGAGGGGGCAGTTAAAATAACTTCGGGGTTTTGTGCTGAGAACAGGCCTTCTATTCCCTGAAAGGCTTCTTGAGAAAAAGACCAATAATTGAAAATCCTGCTCAAAATTAGCTCCCATATATCATCTAGGGATGATAAATTCATCGGGGCAAGAACATTCTCTCCAGAGAGCAGAGTCTAGTAGACTTCCTGTGAATTGCTTTGCATAGACGTTCAGTCATTCACGTATTCAGTGTGTATTTATCACCTTCCAAGGCAGAGATCCATAAGTAAATGCGGGTCACAGTGCTCAGGGACTGGGAGGCTTGGCTTGGGCTTCCTGGAAGGCCTGGATATGGTGGGGAGTTTGGATGGCACACTGGATGGCATGAAAGCAACAGGCAGTGGAGAGGAAGAAGGAGGAAGGAGTAGGAGACAAGAGGAGAGCGGAGAGGCATCCAGTCAATGGCCATCTTCCTAGCGCCTCGGCAGCGGCCGTGTGCAGATGAACGACATTTCTGAGTTTGTTCCCATTTGCTGAAGCTGCTTAGCAGTATCAATAAGCCCTGATGCAGATAAGCTGCCTGGCTTATGCATACAGATCTACAAGCAGGATCTGAAAATGATCCTTTGGATCATTTATTTTAAGTTCCTATGACCTGAACACAATCCATGAGCCACTCTACAATGAGAGCTCCAGGAAGGCAAGGACCAGTCCAACAAATGCATATGGAGCACTGTGTCTACTTTCCTGTGAATCTTCTTTAAGACAAGATCCACGTTCCTTTCCACGGCCTCCAGTAGCTCCCGGATCTGGCCCTGAGCCCTTGCTGCCCTCTGGTCCCACCATTCTCCTCCTTGCCCACTTATCTCCACCCACCACTGCGGGCTGCTCCTTGAACATCACCACATGTTCACTCACCACAAGACACTTTTCTTTACTTCCCCTGCCGTGGACATTCTTCCCCAGATTTTGATAATTTCCCCACTCGGGTCTCAGTCCCAATGTCCCTTCCTGAATTCCCATTTCTGGAAATGGTTCTTCCTCTGAGAGCAGCTGGGAAGACTGGTAAAGACAGAACTGCACCTCTGTGGAGGCAGCAGACACCTACCAAGGCAGTGAGAACTGCAGGTCTAAGAGGGAAAGCAGTCTAGAGATGAGCCTAGCACCTGGGACCACTGTTCCTCAGAGGCATAGGCGATTTCTGAAGGTGGAAGCTGAGAGCCTGACGAGCTGAGCAGAGGTCTCCACACATCGAGAAACTAATGATCATTTAAGACTGTACTCTTCTACAGGCACCCCAATGTTCACTGCAGCACCATTTGAATAGTCAGGACATGAAAGCAACCTAAATGTCCATCGACAGATGAATGGATAAAGAAGATGTGGTATATATGTACAATGGAATACTACTCAGCCATAAAAAAGAATGAAATAATGCCATTTGCAGCAACATGGATGCACCTAGAGATTACCATACTAAGTGAAGTAAGCCAGACAAACATCATATATCACTTATATGTGGAATCTACAAAAATGATACAAATGAACTTATTTACAAAACAGAAGTAGACCCACAGACAGAAAACAAACTTATGGTTACCAAAGGGGAAAGGGGGAGGAGGGATAAATTGGGAGTTTGGGATTAGCATATACAGACTACTATATATAAAATAGATAACCAACAAGGACCTACTCTATAGCCCAGGGATATTATAAGATATAATATATAAGATATATAATGATATATAAGATATATAAGATATATATATAATATATAAGATATATAAATATATATAAGAATATATATATAAAATGTATGTATAACTGAATCACTTTGCTGTACACCTGAAACTAACACAACATTGTAAATCAACTGTACTTTAATTAAAAAATAAAAAAAAGAAACCATGGGCTTCTTTCATTCAATTAAATATAAATAAAAAATTTTTATTAAAAAATTTTTAATAAAAAATAATTTCTAACAATCCACAGTGATGAGCAGGATGTACCAACAAATCAGTCTTTTTATGCTTCTTCCTTAAAAACATACATTATTACTTTATGAATAGTTTTTTTTTTAAAGAAAGAAAAACTACCGGCTTCAGAGACTGCTGAGGAGGAGGGGTTCAGGAAAGCTATCAGTTACCTTGGGAATAAGTGTGAACCAAGAGATCAGCCTTCACAGGGTCTGAAGCTCAGCTTCAAATAATTTAAATACTTGATTGAATTAAGGCAATCTGGAATTATGAGTGTTTGTAATTTAGATGCCTGCCAGAAGCAGAAGTGCATCCTCTCTGGAAGACTGTAACAGCATTAAAAGCCTCAAATTAACACTATAGATTTTCATGTATAATATAAGGCACTTATTTAAAACATAATTAGACTGTATGGTGATGGATGGAAACTAAATTTTTGGTGGTGAGCATACTGTATAGTGCATACAGAAGTAGAAATATAATGTTGTACATGTGAAATTTATATAATGTTATAAACCAAAGCTACCTCAATTAAATACATATGTATATATAATTAAGCATGTAGGCAGATAAAGCATAACCAAAAATAAAGGAAAAAAATAGACAATAGAAACAGACCCACAACAGGTCCAGATAATAAAACAGACACAAATTTTAAAATAACCATGATATATATGTTTAAGAATATAAAAGACAGGATTAAGAATTTTGATGAATAACTGGAAATCATGGTTCAAAACTATAAAAGATGAACCGAACAGAAATTCTAATATGGAAAACTACCATGACTGAAATTAAGACCATATGGGTTTAACATTGGATTTGACGTAGCAAAAGAGAGAAATTATAAAGTAAAAGCTAGGCCAGAAAAATATACATCTAGAATGAAAGAGACAAAAAAGATGGAGAATACATAAAATAAAAAACAAACAGGACATTGTGAAAAGTTCTAACATAGTTGAGCAGGTGTCCCAGATGGGAAAGAGACAGGGAATGGGGCAAAAGTAGGAGATATTAATTAAGGAGATATTACTTAGCTGATGAGACTCCATGGCTGTGTGTGTGTGTGTGTGCGCGCGTGTGCGTGTGCGTGTGCCTGGGAGAGAGAGGGAGAGGAGGAGGGGGAGAGGGAGAGAGAATTCTTATGGCCATGCAACAGCCTACAGGAGCAAGGCTAGACTGACCTCAAGATTTTAGCCCCCTATCTCGACTCCACCCTGGTCATCACTCCCACCCTTGTCTCCCTCCCATCCTTCTCTCAATCTGTGGTGTCTGCTATGGGAGTCCTTAGCGCTCTTCACCAGAATTTCTGGCTCTCCTTCTAAGCACAGTAGGATTGCACTTTCCCATCCCCTGGAAGTTAGGTATGAGCAGGTGCCTTGCCTTGGCAATGACATGTCACAGCCGCATGTGTCCATTTTGCGTAGAAGCTTTAAGAGCCAGTTCTCAATATCAATTTAAGGTACGTTATTGTCTCCCTGCCTCAGTGTCAAGGTGGAGCCTCCATCAGCCCAGTTTCCTGATGACCACAGAGGCAGAGCTTCCTGTCGATCTGAGAGGGACAATTAGTGCACGTAAGAAACGAACCTGTGTTGTTTGAAGCCACTGAAACATTGGGGTTGTTACCACAGTACAACATAGCCTATTCAGACATAGGTCCCTTTTACTTGCCTTTTCCATCCGTTCTCACCATTTCCCTCCTCTTTCAATCCAAGCCACCAGGAGACCTTTGCTTTCCTTAATTTGGACCACAGAATCTTGCTTTCCCCTTAGGATCTTTTCTATATCTATTCTTATTTCCGATTCCTCTTTGCTGAAGGTGGAGATCGCTTTCATTCCCAAGAATGGACCTTTTATCTACTTCCTTTGTTACAGACAGCTGCAGCTCTAGGCAGCAGTGGAAGTTTCTCACGCAAATGACTAAAAATCATGTCCCAGGGAAAAATCTACCTCCCTCATCTCTCTGTCTGAAGCCCAGCCTTCCCTGAACTTAAACCATTCCACAGCACAGTTCTGATTGCCACAGCCAGCAGATGGAGAGAAGCTTCTCCAGGTTTCATCTCCCTGGGGAAATCAGCCGGTGAATCCTACTGGCAAAGGCTGAAGTCAGTTATGGATTCTGGGACATCACCTAGCAGGCTGCCGGCATGTGGCAAATGTAAACAAACAAACCATAGGCTCTGGATGATAGCTTGAGAGCTGTATGAAAACTAAGAAGAAAGCTATCCTTCTTATGATGGCCTGGTCGTGTGACGAGCATCTTGTTCTGTGAACAAGGACAGAGGGTGAAGCAAAAGGTTTCATCTCTTTTTCTTAACGCCCCCAATTAGCTGCCGGTAGGTGTATCTAGACTTGAAAGGGCATTCCTCTCAGATCAGCAAGGGCCAAGGAAATCCCCTCTGATTTGCAAGAGAAGATTATATTGCATTTATCAAGTATTTTGCTTTTAAAAGTTCCAGCGGGGTCTCTGAATTCACATGTTTACAGTTGCTAAAATATCTGTGTGGCGCATACACACACAAACCTATTTTCCACAAACAAGGGGATAATGAAAAGTTTCTGTCCTTTCCAGGCACAGAAGGATGAGTCACAGATATCATTTGAAGAAGTCCAATCTCCTCAGGGGACAGGTGGAGCTCCTGACACCCTCCCTTGAAGGGAACTGACCCCCACTGGGCTCTGCTTTCTGTTTTCTGCCAACAGTTCTATGTTCCATATCCCAGCGCTGAGTCTCTGAAGGCCCCACCACAGGAATCCTGCTCTTTTTACAGAAAGTTAAAAAGCCCTTTTCTGTCTCTCTCGCCCACACAGACGCAGTAGCAATTTATCTCCACACTCGCCGCAGCTGGAGCAGGGATGGGCTTCGGGCTGTTAGGAGTGGCAGCTGCTTCAGGCTGTGCCCTGCTCTGGCGAACACCCTGGACTTCTTATCTTCTCGGGGCCACATCATGCCTCTCCCCGTAGGACTCAACGGTTGGCGAGGCCGATGGCTCAATTCTCCAGGCAGAACTGAAGCAGCTACCACTCGAGGAACTATTTAAAAAATACTGGTGTTCCTTAGAGGAAGGGAGGTGAGAGTGGCTGATTTCTTTGGAATCCAGGAAGAAAATGAAATGCAGTCTGTCTACTCAGCACCAGCCGTGTTCGTGGGCAGAAACAGGTGGCTGCCTATATGTTGGTCTGTGAAGGGTGCCAAGAAGATACCCAGCCAACAATCGCCACCCTCCTGCATCCAACTGGTCCTGAGATGCTAAAATCTACCATCCTTCACCCAGGGATCCTTTCCTTTACAGTGTTCCCTCCTCCCGCATCCCCTTTACAAATGCAAGGCATTTTGGAAGGAGATGATCCTTTGTCATTAACTCTGTTACGGACTGGACTGAACTGTGTCCCCCCCACCCCCAAATTCTTATATTGAAGCTCTAACTCCCAGAATCTGAGATTGTGATGGTATTTCGAGAATGGGCTTTCAGAGAGGTAATGAAGGTTAAAATGAGGTCGTGTGGGTGGGCCCTAATCCATTCTGACTGGTGTCCTCATAAGAAGAGGACATTTGCACATACAGAGAGATGCCAGGGATGTGCGTACACAGAGGAGAGACGGTGTGAAGAAGCAGCAAGTGGAAGGCCATCCGCAAGCCAAGGAGAGGGGCCTCAGTGGAAACCTACCCTGTCAGCACCTTGATCTTGGACTTCCCGCCCCCAGAGCTATGAGAAAATACATTTCTGTTGTTTAAGTCACTCTATCTGTCATATGTTATTATGGCAGCCCTAGCAAACGAACACAGTCCTTAATGCAAATTAGTTTATCCACAGAAACAGACTCACAGGCATAGAGAACAGACTTGTGGTTGCCAAGGGGGAGAGGGGGTG
>NC_041233.1:7247396-7250303 GCF_002837175.3 Physeter macrocephalus | reverse complement strand
ACAGAAACAGACTCACAGGCATAGAGACCAGACTTGTGGTTGCCAAGGGGGAGAGGGGGTGGGGGAGGGATGGACTGGGAGTTTGGGGTTAGCAGATGCAAACTATTATATACATGGTGGATAAACAACAAGGTCCTACTGTAGACTGTATAGCACAGGGAACTATATTCAATATCCTGTGATAAACCATAATGGAAAAGAATATGAAAAAGAATATACATATGTATAACTGAAGCACTTTGCTGTACAGCAGAAATTAGCACAACATTGTAAATCAACTATACTTCAATATAATACATTGTTTTTAAAATCCCTAATCCTCTGCTCTTTGCTAACTCATTAAGGTTTGGAGTAGAAATGGGAAATAGGTTCTTCCCAAGAAGGGAAGGTCTGGAGAAGATTCGCAAAGAATTGTAAGGGAGTTGAGCACATGGGAGGCTGATGTCCTGGACTGGAAGGAGAGAGAGAGAAAGCGTCATGCCCGGAGCCTGGACTCAAACCTAGTACCATCGAGTCCCACTGAAGACAAACGTCTTTGTCTTCCCAAGTTTGCTGCGACCAACCCTATGGCTCCCCGACTCTGCAGCCTGCACTGGCCTGTGTGATCTGCACTTTCCCAGGAACAAAGGGCCAAACTACCCTCCAACCCATCAGGTTTACATTGCAGCCTACTGGCCGTAACTGGGCCCCCCTCAGAGCCAGGGCTGTGTCTTAGTCCTCCTGTAACCAAGCAGGACCCTATGGGTCCTTCTGGGGGCAGAACCTCCCCCCGCCCCCCTCCTCACCATGTCCTCCACCCACCTCTTGTTTGTAGAAAGGCTTTTGTCTCCCAGACCTCCCCTGAGCCACAAAAGCCTTAATGATTGGAAGAATGTGAATGTGTAGTATCAAAAGATGGCATTGGGCCAGGAGAACTGGTAACAAGTAAAACAATAGATCAGCCATACAGTAGAGTCACAGGGTCTTTCGTTCCTCCCTGAAGGATATAGATATGTGTCTGAGGCACATTCCTGAGTTGTTTTACAGATACTAACACCCCCATAAGATGGAAGAAGTTAACTACATGATGACCATGGGCACGTAGCCCCCAGGCCTCCTGAAGCCTGAGGATTGATGATGTGAACCCCTGTGACACTGCCCTGCTACCTCACCATCAGCCAGAGAACTGTGCACGACTTGATCACACACCCTGAGACCCTCTCCCTCACCTTGCCTTTAAAAACCCTTCCCTGAAACCCATCAGGGAGTTGGGGCCTTTTGAGCACTAGATTACCTGGACTTCTTGCTCGGCCCTGCAATAAATGCTGCACTTCCCTTCACGACCACCAGGTGTCAGTAGATTGTTTTTACTGCGGACCCAAGTTCGGTTCAGTAACACTCTTTTTAGTCCTTGTAACACCTGATATAGAGCCTTCCCCGGATGAGCAGAATATCTGCTGATTGAGTCTATACGACCCCACTTTATTTCTTGCCAAAGTGAGGTCTGGATTAATCCAAAGCACATTCAAGGACTTATTCCAAATATCCTTCAAACGACAGCCTGAAGATCATCAGTGACCTGGCCTCCCAGCTGGCCAGTCTCCTTCTGTGTTAGTCAAGAATTAGGGTGGCTGCTAAGCCGGCCCGTCTGCAACAGAAACTCAGCCACAGCTGCGTTCAGAGCCACCCATCGTAGGCCCTTCACTGTAACAAGACCTGAAGAGGTTCTTCAGTACGGGGCTTCTAGTGACAGCAACAGAGCTAGCGACTAAAGGCAGGGTCGTTTAGTATACCGTTTAATAAAGTTATCGTAAGTGTATAGTCACACACACAACATGCAACGCTAAAGAAGAGGTGACCACAGGGTGGTTTTGGATCCAGTTCTGAATCAGCCGCTGTATGTGGCTGCGTCTTTCCCCTTCAGTAAGGCCAGGACTGGCTCCCAAGGCCCCGTGCTTGGTTTAATGCTCTATCCTCTCCATTTGAAATGTTTTACAATTTTTGAACAAGAGACTCCATCCTTTCCTTTTGTACTGGGACTCACAAATTACATCCCTGGTTCTGAGAGAGGCCTCATCACTTTTCTGTGTCAGAGTTAATATGTAAATTGCAGAGAATTCTCAGGTTCTGGGTCTGTAATTCAGAAGCGCAGATGGGGATCTCTCGGGGGCGGCGGGGGTGGGGGTGGAGGGGCACTAACCTGAACACAGATGCCTCCTAGTCAAGCAGGGCCCGTAGCTGCCATCGCTGCATCCAACGCGGTAGCTAATCTGGTATCACACTCAAGGCCACGGTCAACACCGAGACCTGACCCGAGGAGGGTCTGAGAACAGATCTGGCCGGCAGCCGCAGGGATTCTCAGCGTCACAGGAGGGCCAAGGTCAGAAGCCAGGAAGTTCGGTCCAAAACTGCTGCAGGACACCTGAGAGGAGGGCGCAGACCCCGTGGAGCAGGAGCTGCCCCAGACTGCCCGAGGAGTTCAGGACAACCGGGCTGGGTTTAGGGGCCCGACTCCCTCCCAGCTGGGAATTGGAAGAAAACTGGTAGCTGGAAACTCAGGAAGGGAGAGGGGAGGGTCTCGTGGGCCCCTTAGGATCTGCCGGGCAAGGACCTAACATCCCGGGTTAACTAGCTCCCTCTGGCGGCCAGTGCGGAAGGACCCAAACCTGTTACAGTGGAAACATGCAGGGAAAGCCCAGTGACAGAGCCCAGCCAACAGGTGAAGGTCTTTATGCTAAATCTCGAATTTCTATCAACAGCATCTCCATAATTTTGGCTGTATCTGCTCTTATTTGCTGCAAACGTTGGTCAAAATCCTAGAATTTAATAAAGTATGATCATCTTCAACGTTTGTACTGCAAACATCTCTCCCTAGGGGAGTAAAATCAATCTCTCTCCCTCCCTCCCTCTCCCTCCCTCCCTCCCTCC
>NC_041233.1:7227017-7247345 GCF_002837175.3 Physeter macrocephalus | reverse complement strand
CTCCCCCTCCCTCCCTCCCTCCCTTTCTCTCTCTCTCTCTCTCTCTCCCCCCTCCTCTCTCTCCTCCACTCTCTCTCCCTCTTTATCTCCGCCTCCCTTTCTCTCCCTGCCCCAGATCTTGCTGCTAATGAAAGTAGCCTGAAGGCTACTGGAAAATCTCCTGACTCACAAGGCCTGTGTTCACAGAGTATCCTGTGCTCACCACAACCACCGGGCCATGGCTCTAGCAGCTGACTTGAAAACTGTCTTACCCTCTTACCCTCGTTGGGACTTGTTATTTAACCATTTCACGTCCATATGTGTCATATATCCACTCCTCAGGCAGCGGCTTGGCTTTGGGTAAGAAATACTAATGGAAACACGTGCCTTATATTCTGAATTTTTTCTGGAGGCTGAACTACATGATCTCTAAGATTCTTGCCAGAATCTATTATAAATAAACCAAAATCGGATTGATAAAAATCTCCCTGAAAATTGTCTGAGATCTAAAGCATGTAGTCAATGTAGGCACATGTGAACTGCGAATGACTAAGTCTCGTAATTTGACCACGGCTCATGTGTTTTGAGCGCTAACTCGGTATAAGGTACTGTGCCAACTATACAATCGCATTATCCTCACAACAACCTGGTAGGAATGTTCCTTAACATCCTTGTTTTATGAATGAAGAAATCGAGGCTCTGAGAGCTTGAAGGACTTGTCAAACTCACACAGCTAGTTAGTGGGGGAGCCAGGACTTGATGCCCAAGTCACACCTGTCTGAGCATCTCAACAGGATGCGGGTCCAGAGGGAATCAGTGCCAGGAAGGTCCCGTTCCTAAGCCCCTGTTGTAGCTCTTCCAGGACAAGCATTTACACCTAGTCATGGTAACTGGGCCTGGAGCGGCTGAGCTCATAGGTTTTCTCTGCTCCTGACGTGGATTCTGACAGCTTATTACATTACCGTTATCTCTGCACCGTGTCACTGCTTCCTGGCCTGGGCTGTGAGTTCAGGCAGATTTCCCTGACCCCTTTGGAAATGTGCTGGTTGAGATCATTGAATCAGAGGCAGTGGTCTGCATCTTCTAGAAGGGAATGCCCAGCTGTCATTATCCCCTGGCTCTGGCTCTGCATGGACCTACCCACCGTTACATGGTATCTGCTTCAATAACTCAAACTCTGGAGGGTTATGTTTAGCTAGATCTACTTTCTAGTTTGTAAATATGATGAAGCACTATATTGTGGAATCAGGTCTCATTGCCTTAAAACATATTCCATTTGGCTATTGAACGGTTTTGAGAATAGTGTCAGACCAGCGAGTGTGTGTGTGTGCGTGTGTGTACGTGTGTGTGTCCCGCCCACCCCATCTTCCCTGTCACCCAGACTACAAACTGGGGTCGTCTTCAGTTTGCCTGCACACCCGCAGCCTGCATCCTTCCCTCAGTCCCCCAGGTGTCCTTTTTGGGGTCTCCTCCTTTCCTCTGGCCCCAGACAACTCTAGCAGTCTCCTGCCCTACCTGCCTTCATCATATTAATGCTGAATCATCACCCAGAAATAAGGTCAGCCATGTGACAGGCCTCCGAATCCCACAGGACTGGTTCCCTGGTCAACACTCAGTAGCATCGCATCCTGAGTCCTGCAAAATCTGTCTCCAGATTTACCCCCCAACCTTATCACCTTAAAATTCATTCCACCAACCATGTTGAGAACCAACATTTATTGAGCCTCTGCTAAAGCCAGGGACTCTGCACCTGGTAGGGCCTGCTGGCAATGGGACGTGAGCCTGTGATCTGTCCTGGTCCCACAGCCCCTGTGCCCTCCTGTGACTCTGTCCAATGCTGGCTCTGTTCCCTCTGTTCTCTTTCTTGCCTATTAAAATCATTCTCATCTTCCAAGTCAGGTGTCTACCCTCTGTGACATTGACCCTAATCCCCTTGAAATTCCCTCCTGGAGCCTGAGTACCTGGGTTTTAGTCCTAATTTGCTACTAACAAGGTGTGTGACTCTGGGAAATTTTAAAAATCTCACTGAGTCTCAGTTTCCTCACCCTGAAAAATTGCAATAATAAAAAATACTTCCTCACATAGATGTTGAGAGGACTATGTCACAGTGAGGACAAATGAATACAAATGAGATTTTTTTCTTAAAGCATTGAAAACTGGGTAAGAAATTATTTCTAGAATCTTGGCTCCCAAACGTTGCTTTTATTGCTATTTACCCTCAGATCATTCTGCCTTCCCTTTGTATCTGCTTCCTCTAGTTGATTTTTAGTTTCTTGAGGCCAGGGACTGTCATTTTTTATTTTTATTTTTTGTGAGGCTGAGAAAAGAGTAATTATTTTATTTTATTTTATTAACATCTATATTGCAGTATAATTGCTTTACAATGGTGTGGGGACTGTCGTTTCTCTTTGCATTCTAATGGGTCAGCTAATAATGAGCTTTGACCATAGTACATGTTGGCTTAGTTGAGTCTGATTGCTACATGATTATAGATATGCTGAGAAATTTTAAGGTCATCTTACCTATTCCCCTGCTTCAGGTAGGACTTTCCTAATTCTGGGTAGATGAGAATCTGGCCCATTGGCAACCTATTCGACTTTCTTTTACTTTAAATGAACTGATGGAGACCTTAGAGATTATTTCATGCAAGGATAACAAATAGATGCCCTTTTATGTGCTGACTCCAATCAATTAATAATGGCTTTCTTGAGTGCTGGCAGTGCTACAATAGATTAATGATGTCTGCTCCTTGTGCAGGTTGGGCAGTTAGTAATGTGCATGTAGTGTATTTACCTTTCCCAATTTAGTCCATCGCTCTCATTTGCACTTGAGGAAACTACTGTCCAGAGAAGCTGGGTGACATACTCAAGGCCAGAGAGTTAGTTAGAAGTAGGGTATAAACTGGAGGAGGTCAGATGTTCTGGAAACTAGTTCAGTGTTTTCTTTTTTCTTTTTTTTTTTGGAGAGACTAGAGTTTGGAAGAGAAGAAAAAGATCCAGTTGTAAGTCTACGGCCCGTTTACCCATGGATTTAACTGCTCATGCTCCTCATTCTGTGGCCTGGGAACTGTGTCTCTGAAACACAGCATGTGAGCAGCAGTGACCTAGGGGAGGAGTTGCTCCTTCAAACCATGGGCACAACCTTCTCTCAGACCATCTGTCCCAACCTGGAATTGCCAGATGGAGCCTGCCCGGACCATAGGATGGCAAGGCTGAGTCCTGGGCTACTTTAGAAGCAGAGACATCTCAAACAAATTCCCATGAATTTTAAACTCTTACAAAATAAGATTAGGTGCATGGTATGCCCCCTGGGGGAATAGCCTCTTCTTTATAGTGTTAAATTTATGATTTCAAATTTGAAATGGAAACATTGAAAGGAATTCTTGGTGGATGGGAAAGGGGATTATTCTGCAATATTCAAAAAAAGTTGTAGATGGGGCTTCCCTGGTGGTGCAGTGGTTAAGAATCCGCCTGCCAGTGCAGGGAACACAGGTTCGAGCTCTGGTCCAGGAAGATCCCACATGCCGCGGAGCAACTAAGCCCGTGCGCCACAACTACTGAGCCTGCACTCTAGAGCCTGCGAGCCACAACTACTGAAGCCCGTGTGCAGCAGCGAGACCCAACGCAGCCAAAAATTATAAACAAATAAAATAAAATTTTAAAAAAGTTGTAGAATTCAGAACTTCCAAATAAGCTGAAATTTCTGGAGAATTCAAAATACATATTTTATGTCAATAGAATTCAGACTCTACTTATGTACAGACTAAAAGTAGGTAGGGAGAGAAGGGGGGCACCAATACACCCAAAATAGCACTAAGAGGCAAAATTCATTAAAAACCAGGCACCTGCTCTCAGGAATGATTAATGTTCCAGCTGCAGACTGTGCAGTGCCATTGCTGAGTTACATTGCACTGTAGCTCTCACCTAAATACAGCTTGACGCCAACTATCAAATGGCATGCTTTGTTGTATATCTTAGTACACAAACACCTGTATGTAGAATCATGGGACATTACAGATGGAGAAGAAGTTAAAGACCATGGCCCAAGCCCCTCTCTTTACAGATGTCCCCAAAAGGTGAAAGGGCTTAGCCGAGGCCACACTGCAGGTTACAGGCAAAGCTCGCCCATATACCTGGGAATCTCCATTCTAAGTCTTTCTGCTGTCCAGTATACACATCCCAGAGTTACACATTTCCATGGAAAGAGGGATAGACCATTAGAAGGAAAATATCTAAAGAAACTTAATTCATCCCCAAATATCAGTATTTGCATCACCTGAGTTAACAATTCCATACGTTATCTTTTCCTTTGATACAGCCTCCCAGCCCACCCTGAAGATTTCAGACTTGACAGCCTCCATAATCTTGTGGGCCGGTTCCTTCAAGTCAGCTCTCTCTCAGTCCTACCACTTCTGTTCCTCTGCAGAACCCTGGCTGCTGCACATGGGGCGGGCCCCCTTGGGCACCTTTAGGTCTCCAGCAGAAGCCTTCTTGGCACCCCCCCACCCAGGCCCCTCCTCTTGGGGGCCATACCCTGACCTCCATTTGCCCTGTGAGAGGTAGGGGGCTGGAGGGCCACCTCCTCCCAAACCAGAGCCCGTCCCTGCCTGTTCAGAGCACCTGAGAGCACAGGACGAGGCTGACCATCCCTCAGCTCCTGCCACAAGGAGCTCCACCCCTTTGTATGAGGGGGGAAGGGAGCGGGGGTGCTTTGTAACCAAAGATTCCATTTTACCCCTCCCGCAGATTTGAGCTTCTGCCCCCCTTTTTTAAAATTTTATTTTATTTTATTTTATTTCTTGGCCGCTGTGGCCTGTAGGATCTTAGTTCCCAAGGCCCTCGGCAGTGAAAGCACAGAGTCCTAACCACTGGACTGCCAGGGAAATCCCTGAGCTTCTGCCCCGTGGAGGGCAGAGGGGAGGGAAACTGGAGGTCCCCCAGGGGTTAGGGTGTGTGACCAGCTTCTCAGTCCGTACCACTCATACATGTCTGGTCGCCAAGGGAGGGGCTTGCAGCATCCGTGTGGACCACGGCAGGTCCACAGGACCGGCAGGGAGCGGCGGTTCTTGGCACCAAAGGCCTGGGTCCCAGCGAGAGTGTGAATCCCGGAAGTCAGCTGGGCCAGGCCTCCTTCCAAAGCAACTTAAACATCTTTGTTTCCTTCTCTGGGAAATACCCCATTTCGCCCTCTATTGATTTGAAAGTCATCCATTCTATTTCTATCCTTCTCATCTATAGAGTAAAGCAGTATCGATTCAGTTGAACCCAGTGAAACTGCCAATATTGGAACATTTTTTATTTACAAAAATGTAGTTTCATGTGGTCCAACAGGTTCCCCCAGCATACACCAGGATTCATAAGACATTTTTTATCTCCCTCAGGTACACAGACTTTCAAGCCCCACTTCCTTCATCTCGACATCTTACACCGATACCGATCTCGGGTGGCCTCGGCCTGCAGTGGCTTGAAGCAGGGTTTCGGTTCATGGCCAGTGACTGAGGTCAGGTCGCAGCAGTGAGAGCACCAAATCCTAGCCACTAGACCAGTGGTCAGTGACAAGGCCCTGGCCCTACTGCTTTGCAGAAAAAGAATTACCACAAAGACGGAAAGTAGTGAAACAAGTAAAGTATTTATTAGGAGGAAAAAAAGAGTACAGTACGTGTGGATAGACACACAGGCAGGCTCAGAGAGAAGGTCGCACCCTCGTGGCGGTTTACATCACTTATACGGGGCATTTCCTCCATGTTTCCTTTGACCAATCATTGTGATTTTTCTGATTCAGAGTCCATATTTGGTGTTTCTCAGGATTTTCCCCTGTGTGCACACGCATCTCTTAGCCAAGGTGGATTCTACCGAAGAGGCCTATGGTAGACTTAGCCACTTAGCATCACTCCCCTTTTGACCTCCAAGGAGCCTTTCTGCACATGTGTAGTCAGGGAGGTCTCCTGACTTCAAGAATGAGGACTATGTGGTCTCTTATCTGGGCAGAGCCCAGCCTCCTCTCTCAACTGTCCTGTTATTCTCGTCTCGGAGTACTGGTCCACAAGGAATGAACTCAAACTGTCTGCCCTGGGGGCTCATCTGTCTTCTGCCTCAATATTATCTGCAAATTTAGGTCCATATTTCTAATAAATGGCTGTTTTTGAAGCAAGGATACATTTTACTTACTTTTTCTCATTGTTACCCCTTGTATGACCCTTCTTGCCACTGCATTCTAGCATCTTCTAACAGGAACACAACCTCTTGTAGTTTTTCAGTGGAATCTATGGGTGGTAACTTCTTAAACACTTCATATAACTTAAAATGCCTTTATTTTGCTCCCACTTTTAAATGATTATTTGGCCAGATATAGAAGTACAGTTTACACTTTTTCCCACGGCACCTTAAAGACTCCCCCTCCCTCCCTCCCTCCCTTTCTCTCTCTCTCTCTCTCTCTCCCCCCTCCTCTCTCTCCTCCACTCTCTCTCCCTCTTTATCTCCGCCTCCCTTTCTCTCCCTGCCCCAGATCTTGCTGCTAATGAAAGTAGCCTGAAGGCTACTGGAAAATCTCCTGACTCACAAGGCCTGTGTTCACAGAGTATCCTGTGCTCACCACAACCACCGGGCCATGGCTCTAGCAGCTGACTTGAAAACTGTCTTACCCTCTTACCCTCGTTGGGACTTGTTATTTAACCATTTCACGTCCATATGTGTCATATATCCACTCCTCAGGCAGCGGCTTGGCTTTGGGTAAGAAATACTAATGGAAACACGTGCCTTATATTCTGAATTTTTTCTGGAGGCTGAACTACATGATCTCTAAGATTCTTGCCAGAATCTATTATAAATAAACCAAAATCGGATTGATAAAAATCTCCCTGAAAATTGTCTGAGATCTAAAGCATGTAGTCAATGTAGGCACATGTGAACTGCGAATGACTAAGTCTCGTAATTTGACCACGGCTCATGTGTTTTGAGCGCTAACTCGGTATAAGGTACTGTGCCAACTATACAATCGCATTATCCTCACAACAACCTGGTAGGAATGTTCCTTAACATCCTTGTTTTATGAATGAAGAAATCGAGGCTCTGAGAGCTTGAAGGACTTGTCAAACTCACACAGCTAGTTAGTGGGGGAGCCAGGACTTGATGCCCAAGTCACACCTGTCTGAGCATCTCAACAGGATGCGGGTCCAGAGGGAATCAGTGCCAGGAAGGTCCCGTTCCTAAGCCCCTGTTGTAGCTCTTCCAGGACAAGCATTTACACCTAGTCATGGTAACTGGGCCTGGAGCGGCTGAGCTCATAGGTTTTCTCTGCTCCTGACGTGGATTCTGACAGCTTATTACATTACCGTTATCTCTGCACCGTGTCACTGCTTCCTGGCCTGGGCTGTGAGTTCAGGCAGATTTCCCTGACCCCTTTGGAAATGTGCTGGTTGAGATCATTGAATCAGAGGCAGTGGTCTGCATCTTCTAGAAGGGAATGCCCAGCTGTCATTATCCCCTGGCTCTGGCTCTGCATGGACCTACCCACCGTTACATGGTATCTGCTTCAATAACTCAAACTCTGGAGGGTTATGTTTAGCTAGATCTACTTTCTAGTTTGTAAATATGATGAAGCACTATATTGTGGAATCAGGTCTCATTGCCTTAAAACATATTCCATTTGGCTATTGAACGGTTTTGAGAATAGTGTCAGACCAGCGAGTGTGTGTGTGTGCGTGTGTGTACATGTGTGTGTGTGTGTCCCGCCCACCCCACCTTCCCTGTCACCCAGACTACAAACTGGGGTCGTCTTCAGTTTGCCTGCACACCCGCAGCCTGCATCCTTCCCTCAGTCCCCCAGGTGTCCTTTTTGGGGTCTCCTCCTTTCCTCTGGCCCCAGACAACTCTAGCAGTCTCCTGCCCTACCTGCCTTCATCATATTAATGCTGAATCATCACCCAGAAATAAGGTCAGCCATGTGACAGGCCTCCGAATCCCACAGGACTGGTTCCCTGGTCAACACTCAGTAGCATCGCATCCTGAGTCCTGCAAAATCTGTCTCCAGATTTACCCCCCAACCTTATCACCTTAAAATTCATTCCACCAACCATGTTGAGAACCAACATTTATTGAGCCTCTGCTAAAGCCAGGGACTCTGCACCTGGTAGGGCCTGCTGGCAATGGGACGTGAGCCTGTGATCTGTCCTGGTCCCACAGCCCCTGTGCCCTCCTGTGACTCTGTCCAATGCTGGCTCTGTTCCCTCTGTTCTCTTTCTTGCCTATTAAAATCATTCTCATCTTCCAAGTCAGGTGTCTACCCTCTGTGACATTGACCCTAATCCCCTTGAAATTCCCTCCTGGAGCCTGAGTACCTGGGTTTTAGTCCTAATTTGCTACTAACAAGGTGTGTGACTCTGGGAAATTTTAAAAATCTCACTGAGTCTCAGTTTCCTCACCCTGAAAAATTGCAATAATAAAAAATACTTCCTCACATAGATGTTGAGAGGACTATGTCACAGTGAGGACAAATGAATACAAATGAGATTTTTTTCTTAAAGCATTGAAAACTGGGTAAGAAATTATTTCTAGAATCTTGGCTCCCAAACGTTGCTTTTATTGCTATTTACCCTCAGATCATTCTGCCTTCCCTTTGTATCTGCTTCCTCTAGTTGATTTTTAGTTTCTTGAGGCCAGGGACTGTCATTTTTTATTTTTATTTTTTGTGAGGCTGAGAAAAGAGTAATTATTTTATTTTATTTTATTTTATTAACATCTATATTGCAGTATAATTGCTTTACAATGGTGTGGGGACTGTCGTTTCTCTTTGCATTCTAATGGGTCAGCTAATAATGAGCTTTGACCATAGTACATGTTGGCTTAGTTGAGTCTGATTGCTACATGATTATAGATATGCTGAGAAATTTTAAGGTCATCTTACCTATTCCCCTGCTTCAGGTAGGACTTTCCTAATTCTGGGTAGATGAGAATCTGGCCCATTGGCAACCTATTCGACTTTCTTTTACTTTAAATGAACTGATGGAGACCTTAGAGATTATTTCATGCAAGGATAACAAATAGATGCCCTTTTATGTGCTGACTCCAATCAATTAATAATGGCTTTCTTGAGTGCTGGCAGTGCTACAATAGATTAATGATGTCTGCTCCTTGTGCAGGTTGGGCAGTTAGTAATGTGCATGTAGTGTATTTACCTTTCCCAATTTAGTCCATCGCTCTCATTTGCACTTGAGGAAACTACTGTCCAGAGAAGCTGGGTGACATACTCAAGGCCAGAGAGTTAGTTAGAAGTAGGGTATAAACTGGAGGAGGTCAGATGTTCTGGAAACTAGTTCAGTGTTTTCTTTTTTCTTTTTTTTTTGGAGAGACTAGAGTTTGGAAGAGAAGAAAAAGATCCAGTTGTAAGTCTACGGCCCATTTACCCATGGATTTAACTGCTCATGCTCCTCATTCTGTGGCCTGGGAACTGTGTCTCTGAAACACAGCATGTGAGCAGCAGTGACCTAGGGGAGGAGTTGCTCCTTCAAACCATGGGCACAACCTTCTCTCAGACCATCTGTCCCAACCTGGAATTGCCAGATGGAGCCTGCCCGGACCACAGGATGGCAAGGCTGAGTCCTGGGCTACTTTAGAAGCAGAGACATCTCAAACAAATTCCCATGAATTTTAAACTCTTACAAAATAAGATTAGGTGCATGGTATGCCCCCTGGGGGAATAGCCTCTTCTTTATAGTGTTAAATTTATGATTTCAAATTTGAAATGGAAACATTGAAAGGAATTCTTGGTGGATGGGAAAGGGGATTATTCTGCAATATTCAAAAAAAGTTGTAGATGGGGCTTCCCTGGTGGTGCAGTGGTTAAGAATCCGCCTGCCAGTGCAGGGAACACAGGTTCGAGCTCTGGTCCAGGAAGATCCCACATGCCGCGGAGCAACTAAGCCCGTGCGCCACAACTACTGAGCCTGCACTCTAGAGCCTGCGAGCCACAACTACTGAAGCCCGTGTGCAGCAGCGAGACCCAACGCAGCCAAAAATTATAAACAAATAAAATAAAATTTTAAAAAAGTTGTAGAATTCAGAACTTCCAAATAAGCTGAAATTTCTGGAGAATTCAAAATACATATTTTATGTCAATAGAATTCAGACTCTACTTATGTACAGACTAAAAGTAGGTAGGGAGAGAAGGGGGGCACCAATACACCCAAAATAGCACTAAGAGGCAAAATTCATTAAAAACCAGGCACCTGCTCTCAGGAATGATTAATGTTCCAGCTGCAGACTGTGCAGTGCCATTGCTGAGTTACATTGCACTGTAGCTCTCACCTAAATACAGCTTGACGCCAACTATCAAATGGCATGCTTTGTTGTATATCTTAGTACACAAACACCTGTATGTAGAATCATGGGACATTACAGATGGAGAAGAAGTTAAAGACCATGGCCCAAGCCCCTCTCTTTACAGATGTCCCCAAAAGGTGAAAGGGCTTAGCTGAGGCCACACTGCAGGTTACAGGCAAAGCTCGCCCATATACCTGGGAATCTCCATTCTAAGTCTTTCTGCTGTCCAGTATACACATCCCAGAGTTACACATTTCCATGGAAAGAGGGATAGACCATTAGAAGGAAAATATCTAAAGAAACTTAATTCATCCCCAAATATCAGTATTTGCATCACCTGAGTTAACAATTCCATACGTTATCTTTTCCTTTGATACAGCCTCCCAGCCCACCCTGAAGATTTCAGACTTGACAGCCTCCATAATCTTGTGGGCCGGTTCCTTCAAGTCAGCTCTCTCTCAGTCCTACCACTTCTGTTCCTCTGCAGAACCCTGGCTGCTGCACATGGGGCGGGCCCCCTTGGGCACCTTTAGGTCTCCAGCAGAAGCCTTCTTGGCACCCCCCCACCCAGGCCCCTCCTCTTGGGGGCCATACCCTGACCTCCATTTGCCCTGTGAGAGGTAGGGGGCTGGAGGGCCACCTCCTCCCAAACCAGAGCCCGTCCCTGCCTGTTCAGAGCACCTGAGAGCACAGGACGAGGCTGACCATCCCTCAGCTCCTGCCACAAGGAGCTCCACCCCTTTGTATGAGGGGGGAAGGGAGCGGGGGTGCTTTGTAACCAAAGATTCCATTTTACCCCTCCCGCAGATTTGAGCTTCTGCCCCCCTTTTTTAAAATTTTATTTTATTTTATTTTATTTCTTGGCCGCTGTGGCCTGTAGGATCTTAGTTCCCAAGGCCCTCGGCAGTGAAAGCACAGAGTCCTAACCACTGGACTGCCAGGGAAATCCCTGAGCTTCTGCCCCGTGGAGGGCAGAGGGGAGGGAAACTGGAGGTCCCCCAGGGGTTAGGGTGTGTGACCAGCTTCTCAGTCCGTACCACTCATACATGTCTGGTCGCCAAGGGAGGGGCTTGCAGCATCCGTGTGGGCCACGGCAGGTCCACAGGACAGGCAGGGAGCGGCGGTTCTTGGCACCAAAGGCCTGGGTCCCAGCGAGAGTGTGAATCCCGGAAGTCAGCTGGGCCAGGCCTCCTTCCAAAGCAACTTAAACATCTTTGTTTCCTTCTCTGGGAAATACCCCATTTCGCCCTCTATTGATTTGAAAGTCATCCATTCTATTTCTATCCTTCTCATCTATAGAGTAAAGCAGTATCGATTCAGTTGAACCCAGTGAAACTGCCAATATTGGAACATTTTTTATTTACAAAAATGTAGTTTCATGTGGTCCAACAGGTTCCCCCAGCATACACCAGGATTCATAAGACATTTTTTATCTCCCTCAGGTACACAGACTTTCAAGCCCCACTTCCTTCATCTCGACATCTTACACCGATACCGATCTCGGGTGGCCTCGGCCTGCAGTGGCTTGAAGCAGGGTTTCGGTTCATGGCCAGTGACTGAGGTCAGGTCGCAGCAGTGAGAGCACCAAATCCTAGCCACTAGACCAGTGGTCAGTGACAAGGCCCTGGCCCTACTGCTTTGCAGAAAAAGAATTACCACAAAGACGGAAAGTAGTGAAACAAGTAAAGTATTTATTAGGAGGAAAAAAAGAGTACAGTACGTGTGGATAGACACACAGGCAGGCTCAGAGAGAAGGTCGCACCCTCGTGGCGGTTTACATCACTTATACGGGGCATTTCCTCCATGTTTCCTTTGACCAATCATTGTGATTTTTCTGATTCAGAGTCCATATTTGGTGTTTCTCAGGATTTTCCCCTGTGTGCACACGCATCTCTTAGCCAAGGTGGATTCTACCGAAGAGGCCTATGGTAGACTTAGCCACTTAGCATCACTCCCCTTTTGACCTCCAAGGAGCCTTTCTGCACATGTGTAGTCAGGGAGGTCTCCTGACTTCAAGAATGAGGACTATGTGGTCTCTTATCTGGGCAGAGCCCAGCCTCCTCTCTCAACTGTCCTGTTATTCTCGTCTCGGAGTACTGGTCCACAAGGAATGAACTCAAACTGTTTGCCCTGGGGGCTCATCTGTCTTCTGCCTCAATATTATCTGCAAATTTAGGTCCATATTTCTAATAAATGGCTGTTTTTGAAGCAAGGATACATTTTACTTACTTTTTCTCATTGTCACCCCTTGTATGACCCTTCTTGCCACTGCATTCTAGCATCTTCTAACAGGAACACAACCTCTTGTAGTTTTTCAGTGGAATCTATGGGTGGTAACTTCTTAAACACTTCATATAACTTAAAATGCCTTTATTTTGCTCCCACTTTTAAATGATTATTTGGCCAGATATAGAAGTACAGTTTACACTTTTTCCCACGGCACCTTAAAGATATTCCTCCCTCATGTCCTGACTTCCAGCGTTGCCAATGAAGAATCTGTTGCTTTTGCAAAATTGTATTTTCTGTTTTCAAGATGTCCAAGTAGTCGTTTTTCAAAGCTACATGTTCTTATTTCATAAGCACCAGCTTTAGGGATGTGACACCTTCCTTTTATTTCTTTGACAATTTTATTTGTTTTTAGGTGTCATTTGTAATAGCTTTACTGAAGTATAGTTTATATTCCATAAAAAGACATTCATTATAAGTACACAATACAGTTATTTTTAATAAGTGTGCAGAGTTGTATGACATCACTGCTGTCAAGTTCTAGAACTTTCCCATCACTTGAACAAGTTCTGCCATAGCATTTGTGATCAATCTTCAATTGCCTCCAGCCTGAGGGAATCACTGATCTACTTCCCATCTCTGTATTTTTTTTTCCTTTTTGGGAAATTTTATATAAATGGTAACATATAACACATGGTTTTTTGTGTCTGGCTTTTTTTCCTCTTAGCATAATGTTTTGGAGGTTTATCCATGTAAGCATGTATCAGTAGTTCTCTATTTATATTGTTGAATAGTATTCTGTTGTGCTACATTTTTATCCAAGGCTTCCTATGTGCACTGTTCTAAGCCTCATTCAACGTGGTTTATAGTCTGCATGGGGGATAGAGCCATGCCCATCTAATCTGGAGCCATTTCTGGAGGAAGACATGGTCATTTCCATTTCTCCAAGGAAAACATACAGATGGCCAGCAGGCACATGAAAAGACGCTCAACACCGCTAATTATTGGAGAGATGCAAATCAAAACTACAATGAGGTACCACCTCACCCCGGTCGGAAGGGCCATCATTAAAAAGTCTACAAATAACAAATGCTAGAGGGTGTGTGGAGAAAAGAGAACCCTCTGACACTGTTGGTGGTAATGTAAGTTGGTGCAGCCACTATGGAAAACAGTATAGAGGTTCCTTAAAAAACTAAAAATAGAGTTGCCATATGATCTAGCAATGTCACCTCTGGGCATATACCCGGATAAAACTATAATTCAAAAAGATACATGCACCACTATGTTCAGAGCTGCACTATTTACAATAGCCAAGACATGGGAACAACCTAAATGTCCATCGACAGATGAACAAATAAAGAAGATGTGGTATATATACACAATGGAATATTATTCCTCCCTCATGTCCTGACTTCCAGCGTTGCCAATGAAGAATCTGTTGCTTTTGCAAAATTGTATTTTCTGTTTTCAAGATGTCCAAGTAGTCGTTTTTCAAAGCTACATGTTCTTATTTCATAAGCACCAGCTTTAGGGATGTGACACCTTCCTTTTATTTCTTTGACAATTTTATTTGTTTTTAGGTGTCATTTGTAATAGCTTTACTGAAGTATAGTTTATATTCCATAAAAAGACATTCATTATAAGTACACAATACAGTTATTTTTAATAAGTGTGCAGAGTTGTATGACATCACTGCTGTCAAGTTCTAGAACTTTCCCATCCCTTGAACAAGTTCTGCCATAGCATTTGTGATCAATCTTCAATTGCCTCCAGCCTGAGGGAATCACTGATCTACTTCCCATCTCTGTATTTTTTTTTCCTTTTTGGGAAATTTTATATAAATGGTAACATATAACACATGGTTTTTTGTGTCTGGCTTTTTTTCCTCTTAGCATAATGTTTTGGAGGTTTATCCATGTAAGCATGTATCAGTAGTTCTCTATTTATATTGTTGAATAGTATTCTGTTGTGCTACATTTTTATCCAAGGCTTCCTATGTGCACTGTTCTAAGCCTCATTCAACGTGGTTTATAGTCTGCATGGGGGATAGAGCCATGCCCATCTAATCTGGAGCCATTTCTGGAGGAAGACATGGTCATTTCCATTTCTCCAAGGAAAACATACAGATGGCCAGCAGGCACATGAAAAGACGCTCAACACCGCTAATTATTGGAGAGATGCAAATCAAAACTACAATGAGGTACCACCTCACCCCGGTCGGAAGGGCCATCATTAAAAAGTCTACAAATAACAAATGCTAGAGGGTGTGTGGAGAAAAGAGAACCCTCTGACACTGTTGGTGGTAATGTAAGTTGGTGCAGCCACTATGGAAAACAGTATAGAGGTTCCTTAAAAAACTAAAAATAGAGTTGCCATATGATCTAGCAATGTCACCTCTGGGCATATACCCGGATAAAACTATAATTCAAAAAGATACATGCACCACTATGTTCAGAGCTGCACTATTTACAATAGCCAAGACATGGGAACAACCTAAATGTCCATCGACAGATGAACAAATAAAGAAGATGTGGTATATATACACAATGGAATATTACTCAGCCATAAAAAAGAATGAAACAATGCCATGTGCAGCAACATGGATGAACCTAGAGATTATCATACTAAGTGAAGTAAGTCAGAAAGCGAAATACCGTACGCTATCACTTATATGTGGAATCTAAATTTGGACACAAATGAATTTACCTGTGAAACAGAAACAGACTCACAGACATAGAGAACAGATCTGTGGTTGCCAAGATGGAGCGGGGAAAGAGGAAGGATAGATTGGGAGTTTGGGATTAGCAGATGCAAACTAGTATATATTGAATGGATAAACAACAATGTCCTACTGTAGAGCACAGGGAATTATATTCAATATCCTGTGATAAACCACAATGGAAAAAAAAAAAAAAAAAGACATGGTCACTTCTTTAACAGAGCCAAGCCCAGTCTTATCACCTACCACTTCAAGATGAACAATAGTATTTTCCTTCCACAGCTGGTTAGAAAGCAGGTGTCGTCCTGTGAGTCCAAGCCCCTCTCTCCATGGCTCACTGGCTCCTGTGCCGGCTTCCAGGTTAGTGAATCTTAGCTGGTAAAGGCTGGGGGGCGGGAATGGGGGGTAGCTGCCAGCATGCAGCTCTGGGGAGGGGCCTGGAACCTGGACCTTTCCCGTTGCTCCTTGTAAAGCTACACGTCTTGTTCTAAAGCATGCTGCTTAAAGTTGACTCTTCCTTGAAAGGAAAATGTTCTGAATTTTTTAATGCTTCAAAAAGGAAAGAGAAAGATAAAAAAGAAAGGAAAAAAGGCAGGTAAGGAGGAGCCATTTCCATTTTCCTTCTCCTTTAAATCCATCTCTGGACATATTCAGTGGCAGCCCTGCCAGCTGTTAAAAGTATTTGAGAGCTGGCAGAGGGCTACAGTGAGGAAACCAAATCTCTGCTCCTCCAGAGAACTCCATTAGCGAGATATTTAAACTGTGGCTTCACCTGAAAGAGGAAAGACAGCAGCTCACAAGGCAAACTTCCCGCTCCTTACAGAACTCTGAGAAGCAGCTGGGTCCCGTTTCTCAGGCCTTGACAACACTTCCTACTCCTTCCGCCTACGGGAATATTCTGAAAAAAGACATCAGTGCACTTGAGACATCACCTCTCCTCCCCTGCTCCATGTCATGCAGCCAGAACCCAGCTAGATGCAGTTACTAGTGTTCTCAGCAGGCTGAAAGGGGACAGAGGGGGAACAGAAATTCTGCCCTCATGCATAATATTATAGCTCCCCAACGCTGAGAATACACTCTTCATAAGAAGACTAATAAATTTGGCATAACTGTACACAGAAGTATACACTTCCATATTATGAATGTAATACAGAATAGCCAGTCTATATTTTAAAACCAGCAATGTGATACAATTTTATTTGTGTGGCAGTTTGTTTGGAAAATTCAGCATTCATTTTACAATTAAATACATGCTATAAATACATATCAAAAGCCAAGGAAGTGTTTATAATCATTGACCCTGCAACTCCACTGCAAGGAATGTGCCCTAAGGCCACCAACTCAATGGGAAAAAAGAGCCAAGATACTCAATGATTGTTCCTATTGTTAAACTGCAGAATGAGATACTGTCGAATTTGCCACAGAGAAAAATGGTTAATTAAGATAAATCAGTGTGGGGGGTGGTGGTGGTGGTGGTGGTGGGATGAAATGGAAGATTGGGATTGACATGTATACACTAATACGCATAAAATAGAGAATAAGAACCTGCTGTATAAAAATAAATAAATAAATAAAATTCAAAATTTGGTAAAAAGAAATCGGCGTGTTGTGACATGTAAATATTTTAAATGATTATGATTTTTATGATGTTATGGGATGTCAATTGTGATTATTATGATATCACATGGGAAATATTTGTGATATAATGTTCAGTGAAATAATCAGAAGATACAGCTGGTATGTGGCCCAAGCTCATAATTTCACAGCAATATTTCTGTATATGGATTTGCCAAGAGGGTGTTACAGAAAAATGAAATTAGCTGTTTTAAAGTAGTAAGAATATGAGCAAAAGTTTTCTTTGGGGACTTCCCTGGTGGTCCAGTGGTTAAGACTTTACCTTCCACTTCAGGGGGTGCAGGTTCGATCCCTGGTCAGGGAGATAAGATTCCCACATGCCTCGAGGCCAAAAAAACAAAACAGAAAACAGAAAAAAAAAAAAGTTTTCTTTTGATGGTGCCGCATTTTTTAAATAAAAATGGAAACAAAAAGCAATGCAAATTTTAGTTAGCTCTCTGCATCAATGCATAATAAACCTTTTAACTCGCAGGTAGTTCATCTAAGTACTAATCATTTCCATCCTCAGTTCTAGGGCCTAAAGACAGGCTCTGCAGAAGGAAAATTAAAGAGAGAGAAGGGGTGGGGAGAGAAGAGAGAACTGAGGAAGGAGGGGAGGCAGAGGAGAAAACATAAGTCAAGATGTCCAACCACCTCATCTTTGGTCTCTATTTGTTTTTAAAGTTTTGTCTTAAGCTGAACTTATTTCTTTAACTTCCTCAATCAATTCCTCCCCCGAATTACATTTTTTTTTTGATTTCATAACTCTCTCTCTCCAACGTGAATATCAGATTCTCTCTTCAATTAATATCATTGTAAACCAAGATCTATGGGTTTTAATGACTACTTGGTTAAAAATCAGCCTGGCAAATGAAAGAGCAAGAAGATTGTCTCCTTTTCAAAGACTACTGCCTTCACCCAACAGTTTACTGCAATAGAGATAATATTTTAAAACCTGGTAATACTTGATTTCTTACCTTCCTAATTGCATGACCTTCTCCCAGCCAGTCCAGAGCATCCAGGCACAAATTGGAAGAAGGGGATGTTTGGGGAAAGATTAAAAATGTCACAGAAAAAGTGCAGAGAGAAAGACTTAGTTTAATATTCAGCTTTTCACAGGTAAAGTAGGATTAACTACTAAGGCAATAGTGTTGCAACCAGGCTACAGCTTTAATAGAGGATTTTTAAGATATCTTTCTCTCTTCCACTGGAATATTAACCATCAAGCCTGGATGACTTGGGTCATGGAGTCATCCATCGAATGAAGAAAAGGCAAATCCATTTGTCCGTAAATACTAGAGGGTGGGGATAACCCTACAACTTGTGTTCCTCTACGGTAGAAGCGGAATAGTTAGAAGTTGAACTGTGTCTCCCTTCCAAATGTATATTCTGAAGTCCTTAAACCCCAGTTTATGACCCAGAACATGTCATAAATCTCAGACTTCTGGCCTCCAGAACTGGGAGACAATAAATATTCTGTTTTTAGGCTATTCGGTTTGTGGTACTTTGTTACAGCAGACCTAGCAAACTAATACAGTGCCCAAAGGAAGAGAAAAAGAAAATCCCTGCTTTCCACTCTGAGGGGCAATGGGAAGAAGAACAAAAGGATGCTCTTCCCCTCTCCTCATTTGGGGCTCTGGAAAAGGCCCAGTAGGAGGCTTCCCTGGACCAACCTCGATGACACCACAGCAAAGCAAACCTGCCACACAGGAGGGTCAGGTGAGCAGGCCTTGGGCACAAGTTGGCTGGGCTTTCCTCAGTTCAAGTGAAGCATATTGTAGGGGAGGAAAAATAATTTTCCCTCTAACCTTCTAGGTTCTAGGTTGAGATGCCCCCATAATAAAAGACAGATTAGTAGAAGAAAAACAGAAGCTTAATAACATGTAACTGAATAGTTCCCCGAAATGGCCCAAGCCACCACCGTAAATACCATCTCCACCTAAAGACAAAAGGAGATGTTGGGGGGGGGGGTTGGGGGGGGCCAGTTATGGAAGGTTATCAAGCAAAGCACAGAAAACAAGTGTGCGGTTGTTACACAGGTTTAACTTGCTGTTTTCTCCATTGATAAGCGTTTCCAGTGATTGAGTCATTCTCCTCTTCCTGGTACAACCTTACGAATGGAGATTTCCCTTGTAAATATAAACATCCCGGAGGACCTTCAAGGTGGCGGAGGAGTAAGACGTGGAGATCACCTTCTTCCACAAATACATCACAAATACATCTACATGTGGAAGAATTCCTACAGAACACCTACTGAACGCTGGCAGAAGACCTCAGACTTCCCAAAAGGCAAGAAAATCCCCACATACCTGGCTACATGGCTGACAGGGTCTTGGTGCTCCAGCCATGTGTCAGGTCTGAACCTCTGAGGTGAGAAAGCCGAGTTCAGGACATTGGACCACCAGACACGTCCCGGCCCCACGAAATATCAATCGGTGACAGCTCTCCCAGAGAACTCCGTCTCAACACTAAGACCCAGCTCCACTCAACGACCAGCAAGCTATAGTGCTGGACACCCTATGCCAAATAACTAGCAACACAGGAACACAACCCCATCCATTAGCAGAGAGGCTGACTAAAATCATAATAAGTTCACAGACACCCCAAAACACACCACCGGAAGCAGCCCTGCCCACCAGAAAGACAAGATCCAACCTTATCCACCAGAACACAGGCACCAGGCCCTCTACCAGGAAGCCTACACGACCCACTGAACCAACTTTACCCACTGGGGGTAGACACCAAAGACAGTGCCTGCGAAAAGGAGACCCCAAACACAGTAAGTTAAGCAAAATGAGAAGACAGAGAAATATGCAGCAGATGAAGGAGCAAGGTAAAAACGCACCAGACCAAACAAATGAAGAGGAAATAGACAGTCTACCTGAAAAAGAATTCAGAGTAATGATAGTAAAGATGATCCAAAATATTGGAAATAGAATGGAGACAATACAAGAAACGTTTAACAAGGACCTAGAAGAACTAAAGAGCAAACAATGATGAACAACACAGTAAATGAAATTAAAAATTCTCTAGAAGGGATCAATAGCAGAATAACTGAGGCAGACGAACAGATAAATAACTTGGAAGATAAAATAGTGGAAATAACTACTGCAGAGCAGATAAAGAAAAAAGAATGAAAAGAATTTAGGACAGTCTCAGAGACCTCTGGGACAACATTAAACATACCAACGTTCGAATTACAGGGGTCCCAGAAGAAGAAGAGAAAAAAAAAAAGAGACTGAGAAAGTATTTGAAGAGATTATAGTTGAAAACCTCCCTAATATGGGAAAGGAAATAGTCAAGTCCAGGAAGCACAGAGGGTCCCATACAGGATAAATCCAAGGAGAAACATGCCAAGACACATATTAATCAAAATACCAAAAATTAGGACTTCCCTTGTCGCGCAGTGGTTGAGATCCGCCTGCCAATGCAGGGGACACGGGTTCATTTCCCAGTCTGGGATGATCCCACATG
>NC_041233.1:7225199-7226695 GCF_002837175.3 Physeter macrocephalus | reverse complement strand
AACAAATAACATACAAGGGAATCCCCATAAGGTTAACAGCTGATCTTTCAGCAGAAACTCTGCAAGCCAGAAGGGAGTGGCAGGACATATTTAAAGTGATGAAAGAGAAAAACCTACAACCAAGATTACTCTACCCAGCGAGGATCTCATTCAGATTCAATGGAGAAATTTAAACCTTTACAGATAAGCAAAAGCTAAGAGAATTCAGCACCACCAAACCAGCTTTACAACAAATTCTAAAGGAACTTCTCTAGGCAGGAAACACAAGAGAAGGAAAAGACCGACAATAACAAACACAAAACAATTAAGAAAATGGAAATAGGAACATGCATATCGATAATTACCTTAAATATAAATGGATTAAATGCTCCAACCAAAAGACACAGACTGGCTGAATGGATACAAAAACACGATCCATATATATGTTGTCTACAAGAGACACATTTCAGACCTAGGGACACATATGTGTCCCTAGGTCTGAAAGTGTCACTGAAAGTGAGGGGATGGAAAAAGATATTCCATGCAAATGGAAACGGAAATCAAAAGAAAGCTGGAGTAGCAATTCTCATATCGGACAAAATAGACTTTAAAATAAAGACTATATTACAAGAGACAAAGAAGGACACTACATATGATCAAAGGATCAGTCCAAGAAGAAGATATAACAATTGTAAATACTTATGCACCCAACACAGGAGCACCTCAATACATAAGGCAAATGCTAACAGCCATAAAAGGGGAAATCGAACAGTAACACAATAATAGTGGGGAACTTTAACACCACACTTTCACCAATGGACAGATCATCCAAAACGAAAATAAATAAGGAAACACATGCTTTAAATGACACATTAGACAAGATGGACTTAATTGATATTTATAGGACATTCCATCCAAAAACAACAGAATACACTTTCTTCTCAAGTACTCATGGAACATTCTCCAGGATAGATCATGTCTTGGGTCACAAATCAAGCCTTGGTAAATTTAAGAAAATTGAAATCATATCAAGTATCTTTTCTGACTACAATGCTACGAGAGTAGATATCAATTACAGGAAAACAAAACTGTAAAAAATACAAACACATAGAGACTAAACAATATGCTATTAAATAACCAAGAGATCACTGAAGAAGTCAAAAAGGAAATAAAAAAATCCCTAGAAACAAATGACAATGAAAATACGACGACGCAAAACCTATGGGACGCACCAAAAGCAGTTCTAAGAGGGAAGTTTATAGCAATATAATCCTACCTCAAGAAACAAGAAAAATCTGAAATAAACAACCTAAACTTACACTTAAAGCAATTAGAGAAAGAAGGACAAAAAACCCCAAAGTTAGCAGAAGGAAAGAAATCATAAAGATCAGATCAGAAATAAATGAAAAAGAAATGAAGGAAACAATAGCAAAGTTCAATAAAACTAAAAGCTGGTTCTTTGAGAAGATAAACAAAATTGATAAACCATTAGCCAGACTCATCAAGAGAAAAAGGGA
>NC_041233.1:7224004-7224551 GCF_002837175.3 Physeter macrocephalus | reverse complement strand
ATAAAAACCATATGATCATCTCAATAGATGCAGAAAAAGCTTTTGACAAAATTCAACACCCTTTTATGATAAAAACTCTCCAGAAAGTGGGCATAGAGGGAACCTACCTCAACATAATACAGGCCATATATGACAAACCCACAGCCAACATTGTCCTCAATAGTGAAAAACTAAAACCATTTCCACTAAGATCAGGAACAAGGCAAGATTGCCCACTGTCACCACTATTATTCAAAATAGTTTTGGAAGTTTTAGCCACAGCAATCAGAGAAGAAAAAGAAATAAAAGGAATCCAAAATGGAAAAGAAGAAGTAAAACTGAAAATAGCTAGAAATAAACCTACCTAAGGAAACAAAAGACCTCTATGCAGAAAACTATAAGACACTGATGAAAGAAATTAAAGATGATACAAACAGATGCAGAGATATACCATGTTCTTGGACTGGAAGAATCAACATTGTGAAGATGACTATACTACCCAAAGCAATATACAGATTCAATGCAATCCATATCAAACTACCACTGGCATTTTTCACAGAACTAGAAC
>NC_041233.1:7214195-7223339 GCF_002837175.3 Physeter macrocephalus | reverse complement strand
CCTAAATGTCCATCAACAGATGAATGGATAAAGAAGATGTGGCACACATATACAATGGAATACTACTCAGCCATAAAAAGAAACGAAATTGAGTTATTTGTAGTGAGGTGGATGGACCTAGAGTCTGTCATACAGAGTGAAGTAAGTCAGAAAGAGAAAAACAAATGCCGTATGCTAACATATATATGGAATCTAAAAAAAAAAAAAAAAACTGGTTCTGAAGAACCTAGGGGCAGGAGAGGAATAAAGACGCAGATGTAGAGAATGGACTTGAGGACACGGGACGGGGGAAGGGTAAACTGGGACGAAGTGAGAGAGTGTCATTGACATGTATACACTTCAGAAGGGCTACCTCCTGGCTGGACCCTCACCAGGCAGAGACAGACCAATGCACAAGTTATACAGCTGTAGGTTTCAGGTGCAAATGCTAGCAAAGTGAGCAGCTCACAGATGGACAAGAAACATCACCCCCAAAGACCAGTGCACCGCTAAGCACCCCGATACCCCCTGTCACACGAGATGTGTGTTAAGCCTCACCCGCTCTATAAACCATCTTAGAGAGAGAAGGGGGCAGAAAACGTATCTGAGAGATGGAGCATTTTTAGTCAAGAAGCGCTGGGCAAAACCAAATGATCAGATCAGGCTAAACTTCAAGCCGGGATGGCCATTTAATTATTTTTGTCCCACCCTACCATGTTGTATTCGGAGTTTAAATCCTACAGCATATACACAAAATGCTTCATGATCAGAGGACTTGGGGGTAGTGGGAGAAGTAAAGTGGGCTAATTTAACATCAAGGTCACTATTTCAACAAAACAATTTTAGAAACCCCTTCCGGGGGATGGTCATAGTGGCTCCTCTTGTGGTTTCGAGAATGGGCTGGATGGATTCCGAAGATTCTCAAACTGTTTTAGTGTCACTAGCTTCAAGTCGTGGCGTTTCACAGCCTGCAGGGGTGCTAATTAAAGTCAATATCAGCTCTGCGAACCTGCCACCACACCCCCAATAAACAAAGGCACGCCCTGGTCTGTTAGCCACATTGGATGCTCAGGCGGGGGGGACTGAACTGTAAGTGAAAAGCTGTCAGGGCCGAAATTGAAGTGGGCAGAGCTGTGAAGGGCTAGCGAAGGGTGAGCTGGGGGTGTGCAGGATGTGGAGGCTGCCCTTCTCATCTGGGCAGACCCGGGAGCCCCGGTGCATTTCCTACGTGGGATGAAGAAATCCCTCTCAAGAGGGAAGTCCACCTAGCCCAAGGCGTTTTCAGGTAGAGGAGGTGAGTCTTTGATGATGAAACGTTCATTGTAAAGAAACAGATGGTTTTTTAGATATGACACCAACGTGAACAGCATGACTGACAGGTGGGTCGCTGTCTTCGAGAGCCCTGGGAATCCCAGCTCTCAACAGAGACCTTGCCCTAAACAGAGCCCCATCACCCAGTCCCACTTCATATTAATAATGGCAGTCAGTAGACATGGTCATTGCCCAGGTAGTTACCTAGTAAATACTAACAGGCCAAAAGGCAGCTCTCAGTGGCTGGCACACAAAAGGAGCACACAAGACAACAGCTGCTCTTCTTCCGGGCATTTGGGTCTCCCCAGGTGGCAGGCAGTGTGCGGGGGGGCACAGGAGGGAAGAGAGTGACACGCAGATGTTCAGACCCAAAACCCGAGGAAAAGAGAAGCAGCTGTGCACGGTGCAGTGGTTCATTCTTATGTCCATTCGACATGCATCGACTGGACACTGGTCGTGTGCTGGACACAATCGAGGTATGGAAGGTACAGCAGTGGACAAAGCATCCTTGCCCTCGTGGAGCTGATGCTCTAATAAAGGAGACAGACAGTAGCTGACATGGACTAGAATATCAAGTAGCGATGTGTGTTAGAAGAAAGTCCATCAGCAGGCTAGACCGTGATGGGGTGGAGGAGAGAGGAGCTGCCCTTTTATGAGGCGGCCAGTAACATCTCTCCAAGGGGTGATATTTGAGCAGGGACCTGACTCTCGCTGGGGAGTGAGCCACGAGACCCACTGTGCGGAGAACATTCCAGCAGGAGAGAGCAGGACCAGGGAGGCTGGGGCTGAGAGCACACGGGCAGAGGAGAACAGACCCAGGGGCTGGGTCCCACAGGGTCTAGACCTGATTCTGGAGAAGTCATGGAGGGGTTTTGAGCCACAAGACTTGTAGTGAACGCCAAGCAGAGCGCAGGATGCAGGGGCAAGTGTGGGAGCACAAGTGCCATTAGGAGACCGTGGCCGTGACTCAGGAGACGGGTCCAGGGAGGCAGAGGGGCATGAGAAGGAGCTGGGCTTCTCAGGGGGGGTACATTTGCTGAGAGAGGCAACTGCACGTACTGATGGATTGGGTGTGGGTGTGAGAGAAGGAGAGGGGCAAGGGTTGGGGGCCTGAGCGTGGAGGGGTACCTGGCTGACGCGGGGATGGGCTGGGGGGCCGTGGTGTCTCCAACGAAGGTCACTGAGCATCCAAGGGCAGAGAGCGAGAGACCGAGAGAGGATTATATCCGTGTCTCTCCCCTCTCTTCTCCCCATTCTGCACCAATTCCTCTTCCTTCACCCTTCATCGGTCTTCACTAGCTCTTGCTGTCCTCGCTCTCTTGCCCCCGCACGCATTTCTCCGTCTCCCTGTGGCACAAGTTTCCCCGGGGACACACCTGTGTCCCCACCCCACGCCGCAGGGCGCCTTGTGTGGTGTCGTCATAGGCGCTTAAAGCAAATTTCCTCTCTCTGGTGAAATACAAATGGTCGAGCTTGAAACGTCCTTGATGTGAACGCTGCTCTTCCCTGTGCACAAGCCCCTCCCTCAAACCTTCCAGACAGGTTTCTAAGCCTCAAGGCCTTGAGGAAGACTTGGTGCCCACTGTCCAAGCATGAAGCTTACAAAGGTGGGAAGACGGGAGGACTAACTCCCTCCCCCACCCACAAGACACCAGTCTTTTGATTTTCCTTCATCACCCGTTCGTTTCTCTCTTTATTCCTTCATCTCCATGTCAGTATTCGACAGGAACACGAGTGAGTCATGAAGTTTCCTTCCATTTCCAAAACAAACCTTTAACTTTGGAATGAAGAGGAAAGAATATTTTTTTTTCTAAACCAAGAGTGTAAACCGGCTGGACTGTTTTGTAAAATGATCACACCCTCTCAACACTTCGCAGATTTGCCTGCTACCAGATGAGTGTCTTTTCCCTTCTTTCAACCAACTGAAGTAAATACACAACACTCAGCCAAATCACATCCGCTAGCAGGAGGAGAGGTTTTGAGATGTTTTCTTGTTAGTTGTTTACCTTCATCTGAGACAGAAAAGGTGGCTGGCTCATCAGAACAAAGTTACTAAAAGGATTTTCAGGGGCTGGCAGGGGACCGGCTGCAGCTGGAGGTCGGTTACGTAACTTTTGTTACATGTCTCTTTCCAATTTCAAGGTGTTCAGCAGACCCTGACTAATTAAGACGGGAAGTGATCTGTGTGCTTGGGTATCCCACCCAGCCGCGACAAGCATTTCAAGCTCTGCGTTGGAAGACATTCTCATTGCTTCTTTAGTAATGCTGAGCCCTCGTTGGATGATAACACAGTCCTCCGTTGTCACCCTGTGAATAATGGAGTAAATCAGAACATGACCCACGGAGCCTCGGTGCTCATGTGATCCTCTGGATGGAGGGACTCTGGTCCAGTGACTTCAACGCATCCTGACTCTCCCTGGACACGTCCAGTGAGAGCCAATTCACGACTGTCGGGTAGCTGTTTGCTGTAGTTCAGCTGGGCCGGAGTCAAAGGCAGTTATTCACACAGGTATTTCCCCCTTTGGGGATCCCAGTGGGGACATGTAACTCCAAGGAGCAACTGGAAAGACGCCCATCCAAGTCTGTTCTCGTCCAAGGTCAGAATTCTCCAATTAGAGCTTGCTCCTTTGAGGTTAAGAGATTGTCACGATCTTTTCATTATTATTTATTGAGCAAACATTTTGTGCCAGCCACTGTGTTATCCTCCAGGACGCAACTTCAGTAAGACCTATTCTTGGTCCACCAGGGGCTTATAGTCTAGTTCATTACATTTTAGTTACTCTGAAATGGGCAAAACAGTATCAGTCATTTATAACTTTCATCAATCACACATTAATTTATTCAATGAAAATTTATTGACTAGAAGTGACAGTCTAGTAGGGAGAGAAACATGAATAAGTCATTGTAACAGGAAGTTACAAGGGCTATAATAAAGCATCACTTATTTACTTGATCCTTTTTAAGGTAACTGCGGCAAGGAAAGCTTTCGGAAATGTTAATGCAGAAAACCCAAGGGCACTGAACACCTGTAGCAGTGGGAGAAGGATGCTGCCAGAAAGATCTCTTTCTTTCTGATTCTGGTCAAGGGTAGCTCAGCCTGTTGCCAGCTGATGGACTCCAGGAGTCTCTGCACAAGAGCTATAATCATTCTCACCTGTGAAGGTGGTGTGGCTAATGAGAGGTTTTGTGGTATTGGCTTAATGAGGTGAAACGATTAAAATGTAATTAGCACATTTATTATTTTAATATGAATCAGTGCTTCTAAAGCCCCTGAAAAGAATTTAATCTCCAAAATAATTTAAACCCTTTCTACAAGCTCCTTCATATTATTAAACACGCCAATTTTTTTTCTTGGTATAAGTCACAAACTGCACCCTCCAAATAGTCCCAAGCATATGAACAGCCAGGCTAAAAGTAATTAAGTTTTATTGTAAATTGTTCTTTGGGCTTTTCTGAGAATCCCAAGGAAAGGCAAGGAAGAGCAGACCTCCTGCTAGAATCAAATTCTGATGGATTGGGATGAAAGAACTATGTTTTGGATAAAACCAAAGATGATGCTTTGTGGCCAGAAGTCCTACCTGACCCAGCCCAATGGAGGCAGGCAGGCAGGCAGGCAGGCAGCCAGGCAGGTTTGTGTTTTCTCCAATCACTTGTTGCCTTTGCACCTTCATGCATCAGGCTGAACATAGAATCAATAACTAGTTGCCTAGCAGGATTTTTTAAGGTTATCACTCCCAATCCTTCATTTGATGGATGCTTAATGTTGATCATATTGACTGAGTTGAAAAGTTGCCTTCTGCTGCAAGTCTGATGAGTTACCATTTTCTGCCAGATAAAGAAGTTTCTACAAAGGAAGAAAAATTACTTTTCTGGGATCTTCTCTTGCTCGACAGAAACAGAAATGTAGCTAAGAGGCTTAAAGTGGAAACACCAGACAATTCAGCCTTCACCCAGGACTATGCCTACGTATTTCTGACAGAAAATGCCTCTTGTTCCATGCATATATTTTGAAAATCACTTTTCCTTTTTGTAAGAAAGAATTTTTAAGGTGTATTTTCTTTGAAAACTCCAAAGCAAAGCAAAATCTATTAAATACCTGGGATTTGGTCTTAGAATAATCCTAAGCAAGAATCAACATATGTCAAAAGATGTCACTATCAAAATTCTGATTTATTTTACAATAAATTCCTATTTATCCAAAATGTTTCTAAATTCCTGGATATTAAAAAAAATTCAGATTAAAAAGAGATAACAGAGAGTGCCAGCTTTGGCAATATTCATGCCTCCTTTCCATATCTGTAACTGTTTTCTCCAACAGTGAAAAACATACTTTACTAACAAAAGTACTGTTTGTTTCAGCTTTATTGTGGTATAAATGACATAGAAAATTGTAATATATGAAAAGTGTACATGTGACAATTTGATGTACATATATCGGGTTGGCCAAAAAGTTTGTTCCAAAAAACCCGAACGAACTTTTTGGCCAACCCAATACATTGTGAAACAATGCCCACAATCAAGTTAATTAACACATCCATCACCTCATAGTTACCTTTTTGTGTGTGTGTAAGAACACTTAAGTTCTACTCTCTTAGCAAATTTCAATTGTACACTACAGTATTATAACAACAGTCACCATTTTTTTTTTTTTTTTTTTTTTTTTTTGGTGGTATGCGGGCCTTCCTCTCCTGTGGCCTCTCCCATCGCGGAGCGCAGGCTCCGGACGCGCAGGCCCAGCGGCCACGGCCCACGGGCCCAGCCGCTCCGCGGCATGTGGGATCCTCCCAGACCGGGACGCGAACCCGGTTCCCCTGCATTAGCAGGCGGACGCGCAACCACCGCGCCACCAGGGAAGCCCAGTAGTCACCATTTTATAATTAGATCCTTACACATTATTCATCTTATAACTGAAAGTTTGTACCTTTTATCCCCATTTACCCACTTCTGAGCCCTTGGCAACCACCATTTCACTCTGTTTCTATGAGTTTGATCTTTATTTAAAAGATTCCACTAATAAGTGATACCATGCAGTATTTGTCTATTTGTGTCTGGCTTATTTAACTTAGCCCTCAAGTTTTGTCTATGTTGCTGCCAAATGGCAGGATTTCCTTTTTTATGACTGAATAAAATTCCTGTGTGTATGTGTGTGTGTGTGTGTGTGTGTGTATCTCAAACTTTCTATATTCATTCTTCTGTCAACAGACATTTATGTTATTTCCATACCTTAGCTATTGCAAATAATGCTACATTGAATATAAGGACTTGGAGGTACAGATATTTCTTCAAGATAATGATTTTAATTCCTTTGGCTAAATCTAGAAATGAGATTGTTGGATCACATATTAGATCTATTTTTGACTTTTTGAGGAACCTCCATACTGTTTTCCACAGTGGCTGTACCAATTTACATTCCCTCCAATAGTTTACTAGGGTCCCCTTTTCACCACATCCTTGCCAACATTTATTGTCTTTTTTGATGATAGCCATTCTGACAGGTATGAAGTGATATCTCATTGTGGTTCTGATTTGCATTTCCCTGATGATTCATGATGTTAAGCACCTTTTTATGAGCCTGTTGTCCATCTGTATGTCTTCTTTGGAAAATGTCTATTCAGGTCTGCCCTTTTTTTAATCGGTTTATTTGGTTTTTGATATTGAGTTGTTTGAGCTGTTTATATATTTTGGATATTATTAATCCCTTATCAGACATATCATTTGCAAATATCTTCTCACATTTAGTATGTTGTCTTTCATTTTATTGATGGTTTCCTACACTGTGCAAAAGCTTTTAAGTTTCAGGTTCCATTTCCCTTGCCTGAGGAGTCAGAGCCAAAAAAAAAATTGCTAAAACTTATGTAAAAGACTGTACTGACTATGTCTACTTCTAGGAGTTTTAGGCTTTCTGGTTTACAATTTGGTCTTTAGTCCATTTTGAATTTATTTTTGTATATAATGTGAGAAAATGTTCAAATTTCATTCTTTTACACATGGCTGTCCAGTTTTCCCACCACTTACTGAAAAAACTGTCATTTCCCCATTGTATATTTTTGTCTCCTTTGTTGTAGATTAATTGACCATATGTACATGAATTTATTTCTGGGTGCTCTTTAATTAATTTGGTTCCATTAATCTATGTGTTTGTTTTTGATTTGTTTTTGTGCCAGTACCATACTGTTTTGGTAACTGTGGTTTTGTAGTATAGTTTGAAATCAGGAATTATGATACTTCCAGTTTCCTTCCTTTCGCTCAAGATTGCTTTGGCTATTTCAAGTCTTCTGTGGTTCTGTACAAATTTTAGGATTATTTGTTGAAGTTCTGTGAAAAATGTCATGGGCACTTTGATACGAATTGAATTAAATCTGTAGATTGCTTTGGGAAGTATGGACATTTTAATAATATTAATTCCTCTCATCCATGAACATGGGATATCTTTCCATTTATTTGTACTGTCTTCAATTTCCTTCATCAGCATCTTATAGTTTTCAGAATATTGGTCTTTCACTTCCTTGGTTAACTTTATTCCTAGGTATTTTATTATTTTAGATGCAATTATAAATGGGATTGTTTTCTCTTTCTGATAAGTTCATTATTAGTGTATAGAAAAGCAGCAGATTTCTGTACACCGATCTTGTATCCTGCAACTTTACTGAATTCATTAACTCTAATAGTTATTTTGGTAGAAACTTCAGGGTTTTCTGTATATAGTATCTGCAAATAGTGATAGTTTTACTTTTCTTCCTATTTGGATGCATTTTCTTTCCTTTTCTTGTTTGACTGCTATGGCCAGGACTTCCATTACTGTGTTAAATAGAAATGGCAGAGTGGTCATCCTTGGCTTGCTCCTGGTTTTAGAGGAAAAGCTTTCAGTTTTTTACCATTGAGTATGATGTTGGCTGTGGCTTTGTCATAAATGGCTTTTCTTATGTTGAGATATGTGTCCTCTATACCAATTTTGTTATAGCAAAAGCTAAGATAATTCAGCACCACCAAACCAGCTCTACAACAAATGCTAAAGGAACTTCTCTAGGCAGGAAACACAAGAGAAGAAAAGGACCTACAAAAACAAACCCAAAACAATTAAGAAAATGGCCCTAAGAACATGCATATCGATAACTACCTTAAACGTGAATGGATTAAATACTCCAACCAAAAGACACAGGCTTGCTGAATGGATACAAAAACAAGACCCATCTAGATGCTGTCTACAAGAGACCCACTTCAGACCTAGGGACACATACAGACTGAAAGTGAGGGGATGGAAAAAGACATTTCATGCAAATGGAAATCAAAAGAAAGCTGGAGTAACAGATCATCCAAAATGAAAATAAATAAGGGAACGGAAGCATTAAATGACACAATAGACCAGATAGATTTAATTGATATTTATAGGACATTCCATCCAAAAACAGCAGATTACACTTTCTTCTCAAGTGCGCACGGAACGTTTTCCAGGATAGATCACATCTTGAGTCACAAATCAAGCCTCAGTAAATTTAAGAAAACTGAAATCATATCAAGCATCTTTTCTGACCACAACCCTATGAGACTAAAAAAATGTTAAAAACACAAACACATGGAAGCTAAACAGTACGTTACTAAATAACCAAGGGATCACTGAGTAAATCAGAGGAAATCAAAAAATACCTAGAGAAAAACGACAATGAAAACACGATGATCCAAAACCTATGGGATGCAGCAAAAGCAGTTCTAAGAGGGAAGTATATAGCTATACAAGGCTACGTCAAGAAACAAGAAAAATCTCAAATAAACAATCTAACGTTCCACCTAAAGGAACTAGAGAAAGAAGAACAAACAAAACCCAAAGTTACCAGAAGGAAAGAAAACAAAAAGAAC
>NC_041233.1:7212960-7213372 GCF_002837175.3 Physeter macrocephalus | reverse complement strand
AAAAGCCCAGGACCAGATGGCTTCACAAGTGAATTCTATCAAACATTTAGAGATGAGCTAACACCCATCCTTCTCAAACTCTTCCAAAATATTGCAGAGCAAGGAACACTCCCAAACTCATTCTATGAGGCCATCAACACCCTGATACCAAAACCAGACACAGATGTCAGAAGAAAAAAAAAAGAAAATTACAGACCAATATCACTGATGAATATAGATGCAAAAATCCTCAACAAAATACTAGCAAAGAGAATCCAACAACACATTAAAAAGATCATACACCATGATCGAGTGGGATTTATCCCAGGGGTGCAAGGATTCTTCAATATACGTAAATCAATCAATGTGATAAACCATATTAACAAATTGAAGAATAAAAACCATATGATCATCTCAATAGATGCAGAAAAAG
>NC_041233.1:7211866-7212198 GCF_002837175.3 Physeter macrocephalus | reverse complement strand
ACAGCATGTAAAAGAATGAAATTAAAACACTCCCTAACACCATATACAAAAATAAACTCAAAATGGATTCAAGACCTAAATGTAAGACCAGATACCATAAAACTGTTAGAGGAAACATAGGAAGAACACTCTTTGACATAAATCACCAGCTCATGCAGCTCAATATTAGAAAAACAAACAACCCAATCCAAAAATGGTTAGAAAACCTAAATAGACATTTCTCCAAAGAAGATATACAGATGGTCAAGAAGCACATGAAAAACTGCTCAACATCATTATTAGAGAAATGCAAATCAAAAGTACAATGAGGTATCACCTCACACCAGTTAGAA
>NC_041233.1:7203836-7211565 GCF_002837175.3 Physeter macrocephalus | reverse complement strand
GCATATATGTGGAACCTAGAAAAATGGTACAGATGAACCAGTTTGCAGGGCAGAAATTGAGACACAGATGTAGAAAACAAACGTATGGACACCAAGGGGGGAAAGAGGCAGGGGGGTGGTATTGGTGGTGTGATGAATTGGGCATTTGGGATTGACATGTATACACTGATGTGTATAAAACTGATAACTAATAAGGACCTGCTGTATAAAAAAAATAAAATAAAATTCAAAAATTAAAAAAAAACCTGCCTTTTTTTTCATGTGGAAGTTTTGTCTCTTGAGAATCTAAAGATAAACCAAGTCTGTCTTTAAAACCAACAATCCAACCCAACATTGACAAAAAAATTAGCCTTTTGTACCCAAATAAGCAAGTGGATTCTGCTTCTATGGATGTTCAAGTTCACAGGTATTCTCATCTGTATTGTAAAGATACCCTGCACCTGAAAAAAAAAATACGTGTAAAAATGTGCTACTCAGCACTCTCACAGTCTGCAGATTGAAACAGCCTTTTGGGAAGCAATTTCGTTAAACACACCAACAGTGTTCAGTGTAATGCTCCTTTGAGTAATTCATTCTTAGGACGTTCTCAGAGATGTGGACAAAGGTGTAGTGTTCATTTATGCTCACACTTTTGTAACCTACAATGGTAAAAAGTTAGAAAGAGCCAAACGTTCCACAAGGAGGAATGGTAATATAAGTTATAGCATGTATTTAGAATAGATTGTTACATAGGCTTAAAAAAATTTTTGAAGAATTTGATTTAAAACAAGGTGGAAAAAAAGTAATATAAAAATAGATATGTATAAACCATAATGAGACACCACTTTACACACATTAGGATGGCTATTATCAAAAATAAAATAAAATAACAAATGTTGGCGAGAAACTGGAGCCCTTGTGCACTATAGGTGATGATGTAAAATGGTACAGCTGCTGTGGAAAACAGTACGGCAATTCCTCAAAAAATTAAACATAGAATTACCAAATGTTTCAGCAATTCCACTTCTGGCTATATACCCAAAGGAAACAAGAGCAGGGACACAATCAGATATTTGTACACCAATGTTCATAGTAGCGTTTTTCAAAATAGCCAAAAGGTGGAAGCAACCCAAGTCTCTATCCATTAATGAATGGGTATACAAAATGTGGTGTATTCATACAATGGAATGTAATTCAGCCTTAAAAGGGAAGGAAATTCTGACACACGCTACAACATGGATGAACCTTTTAGACATTATTCTTAAGTGAAACAAGATAGTCACAAAAGGACAAATACTGTATGATTCCAAATATATGAGGTACCTAGAGGAGCCAAATTCATAGAAACAGAGAGTAGAATGGTGGTTGCCAAGGGTTGGGAGTAGGGGGAGAGGAAATGGGGAGTGACTGTTTAATGTGTATACAGTGTTAGTTGGGGAAGATGAAAAAGTTCTGAAGATGGATGGTGGTGATGATTGCATAACAATGTTAAGGCACTTAATGCCACAGAGCTGTACACTTAAAATGATTTAGATGGTAAGTTTTATGTTATGTATATTTTAACCAAATAAAAAATAACACTGGTACATGGAAATATACAATATGTGTATGTATATTATATATATAATATGTATGTGTAGTGTATATAATATGTATGTGTAGTGTATATAACATGTATGTGTAGTTTTATATATACAGTAATATATAAATCATATTATAAAAGGTATGTGGTAAGTAGATTGATAGGTATAAAAATTGATACATTCATGGTATATTCATTTCTTGTCACTGCTATAACAAATAACCATGAACTTGGTGGCTTACACAATGTACATTTATTCTCTTACAGTTCTGTGGGTCAGAAATCAATATCAATGGGCCAGAATCAAAGTGTCAGCAGGACTTCCCTCTTTCCAGAGGCTCTGGAGAGAATCAATTTCCTTGCTTTTGCAGCTTCTGGGAGCTGCTTCCCTTCCTTGGTTCATGGCCCTTTCCTCCATCTCCAAAGCCAGTGGCACAGAGTCTTGCTTCAGTGGTGACTTCGCCTTCTTCTTCTGTGTCAAATCTCCCCCTGCTTCCCTCTTCTAAGGACAGGTGTGACTGCACTTAGGCCTCACTGGATTAGCCAGAATAATCTCCCCATTTCAAGATTCTTAATCACATCTTTTGTCATATAAGGTAATATTCACAGGTTCTGGGGACTAGTACGTGGATATATTTGGGGGCCACTACTCAGCTTACCCACACATGGACGGACAGAAGGAAAGAAAGAAGTAAAGACTATGGAAAGAAATATAATAAAACATTAATACTAGCTAAATGGGGATTATAGAATCATGAATTGTTCTCCTCTGCATACTTTTATATAGTTTACAAGCTTTTTGCAATGAGCAAGTTTTATAATGAAAAATGCTACCTATTTTCATATGAACTTTTAAAATAATGCAAATATAACGTAGTGTATTTGGGGTGCTTTTCCAGGTGTGCTGTGGATTTCACTAAACTACCCATCATGTCTGATAATTCTCCTCATGACTGGAATAATCCATTTGTAAAACGTCAATCCTGTAACAGGAATATTGTCTATAATTGTAGAACCAAAACAAGTTTCCCACTTATGTCTATTCAGGACTCAATCCAGTCAAAATTAAAATAAAATTTCTATAAAGAGAAGGTTAATGTACAAAAATGTGATGCTACATTTGATAAGATACTTGACAAAACCCAAATCACCTTCTCTTAATTAGCAATGGCCTTGATTTGCACCCAGCTGGCTCATCCGTGATATTTATAGCTCCCTCTGGAAAATTCCCCATATCACCACTATTACGTTGCCTGCCTCTGAACTCCCCTTGTGCCTCTGGTATTCATAATTAGAGTCATACACATTGTCTATAAATGAGGTATGTCTGATGTGGTGTTGCATTCATTTTTCCATAAAGCATGGAGAAAATCAAACATCTCCCAAGGGTCTTCATTATCATTCTTCGGTTAATGAAGATTTTTTATGTTAAGCCAGGCACATGCTGGATGCCTTCTGTGGAGGACTTCATCCCAGCTCCTGCTCTGTCCTGCCAGGTGAGTGCCAGCATCACTGTCATCTTAGAGAGGGAGAAGCCGCAGCTTACAGAGGCCATGCGGGTTGCCCAATGTCACCCAGCTAGTAACTGTTGGAGGTGTGGGGAGAAGGCATTGGGGAAGCGTACAGAACTTACGCTACAGCTAATCACACACTTGTCCATGGAAAGACAAAACCATTCATCTCAGGCCAGATGGTTCATTAACAAACACCTAACATCTGCTCTCCTCAATCTCTTCAAAGTTTCAAAACGTGCAAAGAAAGCAGAAGAGATAGCTCTTGCCCTTTTATTTTTAAGTTTATTTAATTTATTTTTTAAAAGTCTTTATTGAATTTGTTACAATATTACAATACTGCTTCTGTTTTTTGTTGTTTTTATATTTTGGTTTTTTGGCCCTGAGGCATGTGGGAACTTAGCTCCTGGACCAGGGATCGAACCCGCACCCCCTGCACTGGAAGGCTCTGGAGTGCAGGCTCAGTAGTTGTGGCGCACGGGCTTACCTGCTCCGTGGCATGTGGGATCTTCCAGGATCAGGGGTCCAACCCGTGTCCCCTGCATTGGCAGGCGGATTCCCAACCACTGCGCCACCAGGGAAGCCCCACCTCCTCTGCTTTTGACTCTGCAGTGAAGGAATGTTCAAGAAGTGAATGATACAAAGTACTGGAGGGAGTCAGTTCACTACTACTCTCCATGAGGCCAGCGAATGTGACTCATTGTATACCCAGCCCTTAGAACAGGACCTGGCCCAATAAATGTTGGATAAATGAACATATAAATGAACGGATTGAATGAATATGAATGAAGGCACAAATGCCATATGACAGTAAATTCTTCCTCTCTTGGGGATCTCAGCCAAAGCAAAAGGAGAGGTAATTTGAGCAATCAGCATTTTCTCTAATATCATTATAGCTCCTTCTGGAAAATTCCCCATATCACCACTATTACGTTGCTTGCTCATGGGAAAAAAAGTTTAAAAGGTAGATGTAAATGGTTTTTCCCCTATTATAGCAAATTTTAGCAGTACAAAATAATCAAGGTTTTTCAGATTTTTACCTTTCAGGAGGCAGCAAAGTGGCCTGTATTCGTAAAATCAAAGCGATTGGCAACACACCCATCCCACTAGAGTAAGCACCCACGTCTTTTCCCTACAGAAGGAAGGCTCGGTCCCGCTAGAATCCTTTCCACTCTCTCTCCATTTTTAAGGCAGTCATGACTCCGTTACTCTTTCCTATTTTTCCCCCTTCTCCCCACCCTCTAATGTGCCCACAAATGTTGGCTACTGCCAAACCCTTTGTAAAATTCATTTTTGCTCTCCACCATCCAGAAATCTCAACCTCCCCATCACATACTTTGTGAGTCAAAATTTAACGGCGGCATCCAAAGCCAAACCTCACTTTTCACTTAATAAAACCCAATAATTACTGTGCTTTCTGAAGTCAGATCCTCCTGCTAATCTGATACAAACCATCTAAAATTAGCGTTTTCCTTCCCCCTCAATGCCAAGGGTGCTAAGTGACTCAGCCCTGCCAGGCACCAGCCCCTTCAGCTTCCAGGGTCTGTGCTGACACCCCGTCATGACACACTCCCTCATTTTGTGACCACATTTCTTCTACATCTTTTCAATCACCCCAGTGAACCTCCTTCACTTCAGCACCTCTCTCTCTCTCTCTCTCTCTCTCTCTAGTTTAAACCATGTCAGGCTTGGCTCTTTTGCCACAGATGAGAGCAGAAGATACTCTGTTGTCTGAAAACGGGGGAAGAATTTCTCTTCATCTATTTTCTGGTTAAAGGAAAGGAATCACCCATATCATCCTTGGGTGTCCAGCCTTCAAATACAGTAATTCGCATGGTAAAATGTACCTAATACTGAAGCTATACCGAATTTTCATGAGTCTTGGATGATGAAGGCTCTTGTGGGAATACTGGAATACGTTTGGCTCATCGTTATGAATATCACTGATCACTGAATTTAAATTTTATTGGTTTTGTAATTGTATTTGTATAACTCTATTCCGATTTTATATCAGTATAGGTAAAATAAGCTTGAGGAATTTATCCCTGATTTTATGACAGCACACATGCAAGCAATGTCATAATAAAACTAGTTCAAGTCACACTGCAGGGGAGGGGGGATTGTCTGTGAGAACATGTACTCTTTTAAAGGGGTCCAGGCTTGAAAGACACTGATCTACATATGCATTTCCTTTTAAAAATAAATTTGCTGCTTTTGAATCTTATCACTGGTTTAACAGCAATATCTATGATTTCATTCTAAATATATTGAGTTTAGTATCTTAATAGCAGGTAATTCTAAGAAACAGTTAAAGATGATGACTTGAGTGTGTACTATATATTTTATGGTGGCTGAATTTTATATATTACAGTATGTATTATAAGATTTTAAAATTAACCTGCTTTTCACTCAGAACCTCAGGGTGTTTATGTGTATTCATGCATTGTGCATTCAAGTAAGTGAAACTGAAAATCTGGATTTTATACTCATTATTCAAATACAACCTATATTAACAAGCCAAATTACATGAAATACACATTTCAGAAAAAGTATCTTACTGAGCTATTAAAGGTTTATCAGTGAAAATAAAAAGAGTTTTGCATATACAGCAGACAGTGCTTTGGTCTAGATATCAATACTGGTCCTCTGTTGCCAGGTACTTAGATTTCTTTCAATTCTTGCCATCTTCCTTGAGAAGAAGCTGATCTTGGTTATAACAAGGAGGAGGCTAGCTTTACACTAGAGGAAGAAATCCTTTCATCATACTGCAGGAGAGGCTGTCATATATAGAAATCTTTGCATCTGTATCATCTTCCTTTGCTTTTGCTAAGATCCACCCAGCCAATCTTCCACCATCAAATGTTTGTGTAAAACATACTTCTCCTCTAGGTTGAGGTGTTTTATATTTAATATCTGAGGAGAGTTCACCTTCATTAACATCAGTCTCTTCTGAATTTTCCTCAGTCTTTCATCTCAAACACCATCATCCAAAAATTCTGCATAAATTGAGATAAGAAGATGCAAATGTAGCCAAAAGCCTTGGAAACACTTATCTGTCTCGTGCACCCATTTTCGGCAGGGGCAGTTCAGATGTCTTTGTCACTGCCACTTGGTCGCTGTATCTCCCGAGACCTAAAGTATTTTTTTTTTTTTTTTTTTTTTTTGTGGTACGCGGGCCTCTCACTGTTGTGGCTTCTCCCGTTGCGGAGCACAGGCTCCGGACGCGCAGGCTCAGAGGCCATGGCTCACGGGCCCAGCCGCTCCGCGGCATGTGGGATCTTCCCGGACAGGGGCACGAACCCGTATCCCCTGCATCGGCAGGCGGATTCTCAACCACTGTGCCACCAGGGAAGCCCCTAAAGTATTTTTAATTAATGATATTTAACACTATTCGCCAAGACAACTGGATTTCACATATTTGCACTGAAAACACACACAAAATAAATGCCTCTTCTTTCCTCAAAGAGGATTATGTCTCATGATTAAAGACAGGTAACCACTGAATTTCTTTCAGATAATCTGGAATGTCATTTTTCTCTATTCTGGTTTCTCTCTGGGTGAAAGAACAAACAGAACTGTAAAAAGTTCAAAGTTCTTTTCTCAGCTGCTGCAAGCTTCATACTCTGTAGGTTGCCATATGTATTTACATTATGGAAGGCAAAGACTGTGATAAACATCATTCATGAGTCTGTCTGGTTTTTGTTTCTTCCATTTCATGGCACATCTGCTCTCAAGGTTCTCAAAAATCATTTAATCCAAGATCCTTTCCTAGACAACAATTCCAGAGATTGCTTGTTTTATGAGTCTCCAAAGGCTATAATAATACTTAAAAGCAAGGGAGGAGGCAAAAGATATCTTTGAAAATTACATCTGAAGAAGGGAGAATGTAAATGGAATTAGCTACTCCAAGTGTTGAGAGATGTGACCAAGTTTAGGGGTTAGTTCACTTAAGTGCTAACTTTTCACTCAGATTATTCAAAATAGCATCTATTTCAAGTTGGATTTGTTGCCGAGCTAACCTTTTTTAAAGTACAGTAATATTTATATCTTTGTTGTAAAAATTCAAAACAGTGCAGAAAGAGTGAGAAATATCCAAACCATGAGCCCCTCACCCCTGGTCCCCCAGTCCTATCGCCCAGAGGGAACCACTTAAGATATTTTGTGGGGCTTCCCTGGCGGTGCAGTGGTTAAGAATCCGCCTGCCAATAAAGGGGACACAGGTTCGAGCCCTGGTCCGGGAAGATCCCACATGCTGCAGAGCAATGAAGCCCGTGCGCCACAACTACTGAGCCTGCGCTCTAGAGCCCGTGAGCCACAACTACTGAAGCCCACGCACCTAGAGCCCATGCTCCACTAGAGAAGCCACCGCAATGAGAAGCCCACGCACCACAACCAACAGTAGCCCACGCTCACTGCAACTAGCAAAAACCTGTGCGCAGCAATGAAGACCCAACACAGCCAAAAATAATAAATAAATGAATTTTTAAAAAGGGACTTCCCTGGTGGCACAGTGATTAAGAATCTGCTTGCGGGGGCTTCTCTGGTGGCGCAGTGGTTGAGAGTCCGCCTGTCGACGCAGGGGACACGGGTTCGTGCCCCGGTCCGGGAAGATCCCACATGCCGCGGAGCGGCTGGGCCCGTGAGCCATGGCCGCTGG
>NC_041233.1:7181496-7203746 GCF_002837175.3 Physeter macrocephalus | reverse complement strand
TGCCAATGCAGGGGACATGGGTTCGAGCCCTGGTCCAGGAAGATCCCACATGCCATGGAGCAACTAAGCCCGTGCGCCACAACAACTGAGCCTGCACTCTAGAGCCCGTGAGCCACAACTACTGAAGCCCGCGCACCTAGAGCCTGTGCTCCGCAACAAGAGAAGTCACCGCAATGAGTAGCCCCTGTTCGCCGCAACTAGGGAAAGCCCGCTCCAAGCAACAAGACCCAACGCAGCCAAAAATAAATAAACATAAAAACTAAATAAATAACCACTCAATTCTACCTTCCCATCCCACCCTCTTAAGATAACCAAGTAACCTGCCTCTCCTCCCCCTATCTTCAATCCAGCACAGCTAGTCCCCACAACGCCCCTGAAACTGCTCTAGTGAGGGTCACCCGTGAGAGGGGTCCCGTTCCCAGAGCTCTCGGCAGCACCGGGCTCCGTGGCCAGGCCTTCAACTCTCTCTTCCTTTGCTTTGCCTGACATGGCCCCCTCTCCCGGTCTCCTTTACCCCACACGGCGGCTCCTCCGTTGGCTTCCCCACCTCCCCGGTTCCCGGTCCTAGAATCAAATTCCATCTTCTCTTCAGATTCTCCAGATGCGATCCCGTCTGCACCTCCACCTCCACGTGGAAGTCTCCCAGTTCTAACGCCATTCTTCCAAAATCCCAAAGTCAGGTGTCCAGCTGCTGGTTATTCACACACAGGAAACTTGTCCAGAGCTCCTTTCTGCTCCCCGCCTACATTCTCTGCCTGCGCCAACGGTGCCACCAGTGATCATCCTCCAAAGCCCGGTATCTGGAGCCATGCTTAGCTCTGGCTGGACAGGGCACAGATGCTCCACTCTCTGTACCCACCCTTGCATTGCTGTGCACTCTGTCCTTCCTTGCTTTAAAAAATACATTTGACACACACAAAACATCATCTACAAAGTCACCATCCCAGATTTTGGCTTATAATTCCCTTTTTCCTTTATTATTTTTATGTTTAATACATTACGTATAACATATTTAATACATACAGAATTCTACGATATACATGAGTTATAAAGCATAATATGATAAACCATAAGCCTACCATACAACCCAAGAACGAGAACATTACTAATAACCAGCAACTACCCATGTGTCCCTCTGTTATCCGCTTCCTCTGTTTCCCTCTCAGAGGTAAGCAGCAGGCTAAATTTTGGTTTAGCATTGTTTTGTTTTGTTTCTTACAGTATAGTTTTGCCATTTATGTATGCTTAGACAATGTACTCTTTGGTTTTGCTTGGTTTTGAGCTCAATAAACATAGTCTCAACCATACCCTGGGACTTGGCTTTTTTTTCTTAATATTTTCTGAGATTCATTCTTATTGTCAGGTATAGCTGTAGTTCACCTCTTGTCACTACAGAATAATATCCCTTACTGTGAATATACCTAATTTACTTAAACATTCTCTTGTAGACAGAATGGCATTTCAGTTTTTCCAGTTATTAACTATTACGAAAATGTTACTTTAAACATTTTTGTACACACCTGCTGGTACACAAATGCAAGAGTTTACTAGATACACAACTGGGAGGTGGAGTCATAAGCTAGATCCTAAAGTATGCAAATGTTCAACTCTGTGAGGTGTAGTTGTTTTCTAAAGCAGAGGTGCCTGTCTACACATCCACACAATGATGAGCTCACATTTAGCACCTGGTGTTGTCAGACTCCTTAATTTTACAAATCTTATGGATATAAACTGCAAGTTCATTGTGGTCTTAATTCATATCTCCAAGGTTTCTACTCATTTGTAAGCCCTATGTATTTCCTCTTCTTGTGAAATGTCTTTTCAAGTTTCTTCTGTTTTTCTTTTCTTTTTTTGTGTGTGCTTTCTGATTTTTTTTTATTACTCAAAAAGGGTTCACTTTTAAATACAAAAGCTAAATAAAGCTTTCTGACTCTGTGCTTGTACTTTCAACACTTTCACAACAAATTTCTGCTCCTCAATAAGAAAAGTGTGCTCGATCCTGTCACGGACACATTTAGCACACATGGAACCACCATAGGCCCGGCTGACATGTTTTTTTTGTTTTAGACCACCTCACAAGAACTTAAAGTCTCACAGCGCGAACTCCTTGAAGTTGGCCTGAGCACACGCCACAGGCGGGTTTTGTTGTTTTCCTAACCTTCTTGGTAAAACGTAAACAATTCTACTACCAGGGGTTCGGGACAGGCTGGTTTTGTTAGAGACTGTATTGTAGGAGAGCCTACGATGGTATGGCAACCGCTGGACCATCCTGAATGCCTCTAGATACCGTCCCCGGAAGAGGAAGGCTATTTTTCTGTTTTTTTTAAAAAAATAGGAATTCTCTATATATTCTGCTTACTACTCATTTATCGGTTAACTATCGTAAATGTCAAGTCTTGGTTTGTCTTTCCACTACACTAAATTGTTTGTTAGCTTAAGTGCTAGTTTTAATATATTTTATTTAATCATTTTTTATGATTAGCATATGTCTCAAGAGGTTCTCTCCGGCCCTAAGGTTTTTTTCCATGCAAACATTTAAATATTTGCTTTTCGTAATCAAGACCTTAATGTATTTGGAATTGACTGCTAGGTGCGGTGTGAGGCGGAAATCCATTTCATTGTTTTCCATAAGGATAACCGTTGTTCTAGCACTACTTATGGAGCCACCCTTCCTGCCCCCACTGACCTGCCATGCCACCTCATCACATCTCAAAGGGCAGCATATACACCTGGGCTGTATTTCTCAGGCTCCTTAGCTCGTTGCACCGCTCAGAGCGCCTACCTCTGCACCACATACAACACAAACTCTGTAATAAAACTTACTGTCTTATAAAAGGTCCCCTCAACCTCCTCATTATGGTCAGAAGCATCCAGCCATCTTAGTCCTTTGCTATTCCACAGACGTTTCGATATCTGCCTGTCACACCCAACAATACCTCTGTTGGAATTTCTGCTGGAAATGGCAAGGAATCTGTAGATCATTTTGGGGAGGTTTGATACCCTTACAACCTTCATGAACAAAGATACTGTAGTTCTTCTTTTGTTTCTACCTTGCTTCTTCACCTTTATCCTTCAAATCCTCAATCAAGCCTTAACCTAAACACTGCCTGCTTCAAACATGTATTTTACCTTCTCAACTAAAAGGAGAACAAGCGTGTCTTTCATGTGCAAATTTTTTAGATAGCTGCAAGAGTCCAAGAAAAAGATGGGGTGGGTTTGAGGTTTGTTGCTGAGTACACTGAGAATTCGAGAAGAGTAAGATGATACTGGTTTGAGACACACCGAGTCTTTGGTGTGCTTCAGCACAGAGGAGTCTGGATAGATTGACCACTCAAACTGTATGACTAAGAAGTTAACTAGTGACAGGCTCATGAGGACCAGGCTTTAAATGGGTAGAGGAAGAGAAAACTATGAAAGTAGCTAAGAAATTACAAGAAACATGGAAGGTAAATCAGAAGAGTGAAGTCAAGGGGGAACCAGGGAAAGGAGATTTTTGAAGAAGTGGTCAATATTGCCCAAACCCAGAGAAGAAGGATCACTGGAAAGCCCACAGGATCTAACAATTAAGAGGGCATTAATGACAGAAGAGATGGGTAAAAAAAAACAAACAACAACAACAAAAAACCTAACTTCACTGAGTTAAAGACAGTATGGGAGGAGAAGGTGGTTGGCACAGAGTAGACACTCGGATATTTGTCCGAGGACAAGCCTGAGAGAAATGGAAAGAGGGCAGACTCTTCTCTAAATGAGCTCAGCTGTGAATAGAGGGAGGCTGAGGGCAGAATATCTCAGATGAGAAACAGGGCGCTGTAGGACCTGACCTCAACCACCATCCCACACACCAGCCTCCACGTTACAGACAGCAGAGTGAGCAGCAGAGGGAGAAAGGCTCCGAACAAGTGCTTCTTTAGAGGGAAAAAATAAATATGGGATCCCTAACGGAAATGATGAGAGTGAGCGAGTGGATGTGAGAGCCACGGACGCTGATGACAAGGAGAGGTTCTGGACGTACCAGCAGAGACACAGAAAAGACCCCGGCTGCAGAATGGTCACCTTCCTGCCTTTGAGGTCACCTGACATAAACTAAGGTAGGGGTTTTCAAGCTATATTCTATATTCTTTAATGAACATATAGGCACTCGAACTTGCACAAATTGTTTTTGTCTTTAGATAAAAGGCATCCATCATGGGATTAGATCAACAATACATTTAAGGAAGCCATTCCGTCACACAACTAGTTGAGAAAAGATATGGTACATACTTAAGGAAACTGGGAGACTCTTAGCAACCGTAATTCGGATAAAATACATTAAAATATTTGGAGGGGGTTATTCTTTCTCACAGAAGGATGTGCCAACACCTGGAACAACATACCTGCTATGGAAGAGAAAATAAGTCCTCCACCTGAGCATCTTGGGGAAAACGAGTCCCAGTCTCAATCTAGCACAGATTAAATGGACCTAAGGAAAGCATACAATTCTCTTCACTTTAAGGGCAAGTGATGCCTAAGAAGGCGTGTTACTCTGTGGGTAAACATGTATATGCTACAGTTATGCAGGATTATCGTTTGCTAAGTTTTTTTTCCTCTTTCACCTCCAATGTACCTGAGTGTATATTTGATATAACTGCTCTGGGGCAAGGCCAGCTTACATCACGAGGGGAGGGGGCACTGTCTCACAGAAAATGAGGGCCGATGGTGCCGAGACAGTAGCTTCTCTCTCCAGTCACTGTGTTCAATGGGGCTCTAATCCCAGAAAGGGTACCTAGTATATTCAACATGGTCGTTCCCATATGCATTTCCCCAGTATCTCTTCACCTCCATTAATCTCTTATTCCCTTTCCATGAGCACCTACCCTGTGCTGAGCTCAGGGACCCCCTAGAGAGCTCTACAGAAGCTGCCGTCTATCAAGCTCTCACTGTGTGCCACAGCCCATGTTACCTGCCTACGTGCATCACCTCCTTTAATCCACACCTCACGCCTGTGAGAGAGGAGCTAGTCGCTCTGTCTCCACTGCGCAGACGAGAAAATCGTGCTGATACTTCAGTCGCACAGCAAGGATGTGGCAAACCTGAAACGCGAATCTGGGTGTGTCTGACTTCAAAGCCCTGGTTCTTGACCATCTCCCTGCGATGACCACGAACAAGTCCACGTGCTGTTCCCATATCGTGCGAGTCTGGAGCTCGGGCAGCGCAGAAAAGGAAGAACTGAGTGGAGCGATGTTGCTCACCTATCCGTGCTGCACGGACACGCAGCTGAGCCGAGAGCCTACTCAGTTCTGGAAGTCAACCCAAGGTTGTTAACTACCCTCAGCGGCCACTCTCTCTGCCCACCTCCTTTTTCCCCCCTCAGCGTGAGGGAATATGAGATCACGAGAGGACAAAATGCTTGGAGAACGTGACTGTGTCTGACCTGCCAGGGCCAGCAGCAGCCTGGTACCTCTGATAAGCCGGCGGGGAGAGCGTGCCTCTGGCCGCAGGGACTTCTGCAGGCATCTAATCGAGGCTTCAGAAAAGGAGGTCTCGGGAGAGAGAGCAGGGTGATGCTTCTCCCCTGTCGGAGTAAGTGCTCTAACCACTCAGATTAAAATGCCCCGTTGCTCACAGCATCACTCTGCCACAGGGTCACATCCCCCTATTCAACTGACTTTCAGGCTTTCCTCTGAGAAAGAAGAAAGAAAGAAAGAAAGAAAAGAAAAGAAAGAAAGGAAGAAATGGCCTCCTAGGTCTGGGGTAAAAATGAAAAAAGCAAGTTGACTTGCTTTGCAATGCAGAAGACCTCCATCTCCGGCTTGTCCTAGTCCCAGAGGGACCGGGGACACCCCCGGAGTCTTGCCCACTGCTCTTCATTCAAAGCCCCCTGGAAAACAGCCGCCTGTTTTCCAAGAACTGTAGGAAGACTCTGTTCTTCCACAAGGTCCCACCAAAAGTCCACAACCTGGAGCAGCACAAAGGTCAACCAGATGCAGATAGGCTGGCGGCCGCTGTGCTGTTATTATTAAGGCACTTTTGACTATGTTTCCTTGAGGAAACAAGTATAGACAAGGTTAAGAAAGAAAGGAAGAAATGGCCTCCTAGGTCTGGGGTAAAAATGAAAAAAGCAAGTTGACTTGCTTTGCAATGCAGAAGACCTCCATCTCCGGCTTGTCCTAGTCCCAGAGGGACCGGGGACACCCCCGGAGTCTTGCCCACTGCTCTTCATTCAAAGCCCCCTGGAAAACAGCCGCCTGTTTTCCAAGAACTGTAGGAAGACTCTGTTCTTCCACAAGGTCCCACCAAAAGTCCACAACCTGGAGCAGCACAAAGGTCAACCAGATGCAGATAGGCTGGCGGCCGCTGTGCTGTTATTATTAAGGCACTTTTGACTATGTTTCCTTGAGGAAACAAGTATAGACAAGGTTAAAAAAAAAAAAAAAAGTTAGTCTGTATCGTATCCCAGAATGGGTCCCAGCCACTTCTCAACCTCAGCCACAGACATGTTCTTCCTCAGAGCATAATCCTCAATCTGCAAAAGATTAAAAGCAGTTTATTAAACCAAAATGAGAAGACTTTTTGAACTCAAGTTTCCACAGCATTCGCCAAGATGCATTAAGTACGTTTTATGTCTTTTGCCTTAACAGTAATCCACTGAGTTCAATGGAGACAGATATTTATCTATTCATCGAGGTGCCTTATTTTCCGGGCAGAAAAACAACATGTCGTGACTACCTCAGGCTGAGAGCCTGGCTGGGGTGTGTGTGTGGCAGGGGTGTGGGAGGGTTGGTCTCTGTGTAAACGGCAGGGCGAGAAATGGGGCAGTGTGCTGAAATCAAGTCAAGACATAAAACTGGAGTACATTTCTTCATCCTTTCCCTCTCATTTTATTCTCACTCACATGTAAAATAAAACAGGTGTAACGGTTCCATTCAAAGCAAGACAGGCATCTAGGGATGCCACACACAATGAAACAGCTAACCTACCTGATCCTTGGAAATTTTCCCCACGGCAAAATATCTGGACCTCAAATTGGAGAAGTAAAGGCCAGATACCGCTGAAGCAGGTGCCATGGCCAGCGACTCTGTTAACCTAATGCCTGGGGAGAGCAGCATGGGGGAGAAACATTCGTTTATTCAGCGCTGAGACAGGCCTGCCAAGTGGTAGGCTCCCAGTAAATTCTTGTTTACAGGTGAACGAGAGTGAGCTTGTGCCTTCCAGGCGGACACGTGACACAGCACGAAAGACGTGAGCAGACTCGTCTAGCAAATTCCCGCCGAAGGGATGAACAAATTCAGGATGTGCAGATCTCCTCTAACCTGGGGGGGAGAGGCCTGGAAAAGACTCTCTACATTCTTATCCCTGCCCTCCAGGATCAGCCATGGAGGCTACGCCTGGGCCTTCTAGATGAGGACTCCAACCCTGCAGATGGGGACACCACCTGGACCTCCAAGCGCACCTGTGAGGCCAAGGCCGCTAGGGGAATGACAGACAGCCAGGGCCCACTGAGGAGGAGCCCACATCAAGGCTATCTAGTCCACGCCATTCACTTTCTGCACAAGGCAACGGAGCGACGTAAAGGCTCGGTGCTTTGCCAAAGATTCGCCCAGCTGGCTTACGGCAGAAATGGGTCCCCAAGTCCCCGTCTCCTATCTCCTGGAGCCGGTGCCATCCCTGCCAGCCCAGACTCAACGAGCCTCATAGCTCTTCACGTCCATCTACATTCCTTTAACGTCTTCGGCATGGATGGCACTCTTTGGATGAACTCCACTGAAAACAGTGCACTGTGTTCACAGTGGTGTAGAAGTAAAGAGAGAGGGAGCGGAGGAGAAGGGTGGGAATTCTGTGAGACGAGGGTCCAGAGACACTCCTGGAAGTGGTGGAAGGAGACAGCAACGTGAAATACATTACTAAAGGTTACCAAGGTCACTCAGTAGCGAAGAGACTGAAAACAGTAACACACGTGTAACAGGAAAATGGGGCAGGGGATGTACGGGCTGGTGTGAGTCGGCTAAGCGCCCATCTACTGTAGGTGAAGAGAAAATAATGAAAACTGATAAACGTGAAAACGGTGATGAAAGACCACTACTCAATAATAACTCTACAGGGCCTCCATGTGCACGAATTGAAAGGAGTTTCTGTTCCTCCTGTTGAAATAATAATAATATGGAGGTGAAGGACTAGAACACACTGCTGGAAGTGAGAAAGGGTTAGGGTCAGGGGTCTCACTGTACGCCTCTCCGTGCCTCCCACCTGCTCCCCCCGCGCGCCTGCCCGGCGCTGACCTGTGTGCCGCTCCACGTCCGCCAGCCTCCACATGGTCAGCTTCTCGGTGTGGTCAGGCTGGCTGGGGTAGCCGGGCGCCGGCCGGATGCCCTCGTAGCGCAGCCTCCGCAGGTCGGCCACGGCCAGCTGCTCGCCGCCGCAGTAGCCCCACAGCTCCCTGCGGACCCGCGCGTGCAGCTCCTCGGCGAAGGCCTGGGGCGGAACACGCCGTCGGACCGAGGCGGAGGCGGGAGCCCTTCTCCCGCCCTCCGTCCCGCCCGCAAACGCACCTCCCTGACCCGACAGCAGGCGGGGGAACCGGCGAGAGGAATGGGCCGGGGGATCAACTCATCTGTACTGTCATCAGCTGCTCTGCGGCTCGGTTCTGGCCTCAGCCCAGGCTCTCAAGGATCATATTCAATGATCCGAGGATCCGAGGCCCTTCAGACCTTTCCCTGACGCTCAGCCTACAGCTTATGGTGGCCAGAAGGAGGAGCGGGGACCATGACAGCAGCCAGCGAGTCTGCTGTGAGCCTCGGGAAAAGGGGAGCGGCTCCCACAGCTTAGGCTGCCCCACCACACAGAGAAAGATGAGGGATCTACAGGGGAGCCCAACATCAGAACGAGAAGCTCTGAAACAGAACCTGTTTGGCTTTTTGCAGGCTCCTCTGGAAAACATCAAATCACAAGCACAGGGCGACACCAGAACCAAGACAATGAAGTCAAGGCTCCACGGGCCACTCCAACTACAGCGTCGCTGAAGGCTACTCTGTGCCCAAAGATGAGGCGTGAGAGTGACTCGAAAATACAGGATTTAAGAGTATGTGTGCTGTTAGAGCCAAACACACACACGCGCACGCGCACATGCGCACTCTGGCCTCAGGGCACCGCGGCTCTACCTCGGCCAGCCGGTCCCCCAGCGCCTTGACCATGATGCTGCTGTAGTCGTCACACTCTTCCTCGTAGGCCTTGCTCAGCTCCTCCACCCCGAAGCAGGCGACGGCAAACAGACCCAGGTAGTCGGGGACGCCCGAATGCAGAGGGGCGATGAAGTCCGAGAGGCAGAGGTAGGGGTCCGCGCTGGCAGAGTCCTTCTCGGCCTTGAAACACAAGGAGTGGGCAGAGTGGCCAATTAGCATGGAATTGACACCAACTCACAGAGAAGAGCAACCGAGCGCCTTCCAATGAATGCAGCTTCAAATGGGGCTGTCTGTCTGTTTTGTTCACTGTTACAACCCCAGCACTTAGAAGAGTGCCTGATATGTAGTGAGTGTTCAATAAACATGTGTTGAATAAATAAATGGAACGAGATTTTTAGAAAGATATGACATGAAATGACATACACAGTTGAGAAAGCAGTTAACTCGCTCATTCACACACTGACCAAACATCTACTGAACACCTACAGGAAATGGAACCCTAAATATTCATATAAAAAGGTTTTCTTTTCCTCCAAAAGTGTTTTCAATTCAAGACCCACATTAAATCCTAAAGTTATGTTCAAAAGGGGCCCACTAAGTGTGTAAGCCTCTACACTTTGCATCGACAGAAGCAGTTCAACAAATGGCTAAGGTCAGCAACACAGGGCCACGTGCTGTCCACCACGGGCGGTGGGTCAGGGGATGGCTAAGGACACTGCTGGGCCGGCCTGAAACCAATCAGAAAATTGAGCAGGATCTGCTTCTGGGGTTCTCTCCTCAGGCCAAGTGGCCATCCTCGCCTGCTTTCCATCTTCAGCTGATGACTGACTTATCCCTGCTACCAAGCTGACAAATAAGGTCTTACCCATACTTCACAATCAACACATGTTTGCTGAGAAGGTAAATAACAAATGACTAATATTTACTGAGTGCTGACTGTGTGTCAGGCACTGGTCTTGGTGCTTTATATGAATTAACTAATCTAATCCTCTCAACAACCTTGTGAAGTAAGTGATACCACCAGCTCCATTTTATACAAGAAATCCGAGGCAGCGAGAGCTTGAAGAACTAGTTCAAGGTCAGACGGTGGCAGGCCCGTGGGTCTGATCCACACCCAATGCTCTTGACCACTATACAACATTGTTTAGGACGGATCAGTTAATGAGCAGTCAACCCAGAAGCTTCACAGCTATTTGCTTGCCAGCTCTGGAAACAAGTATCTATCGACACTGGGCAGAAAACAGTTAAGTGGCTGCAGACAAGAAGGTATTTGATAAAGGCACGTGGAAATGTCACAGAGCCGGGGCCAGCTATGCAGGGAGGAGCTGCCTTCCATTTGTAGTCTGCCCATCAACTGTTCTTTGCTAACAAAAGCCAGAAGGAGATACAAAGTTTCCCAGCACCACAAGGAAAGACAGGTCACAGAGCCACACAGCTCTTTAAAATAGGCAGCGATCAGAGCCACTCAGAACAGAAGACTCCCGGAGCAGTAAGTCGCTGCAGCCAGAGTTTTCCAGCGTACTGGAAAAAAGCACATCCTTAGAAATAGCTATCTGGGTAGGTAATACAGGTACATTGAAAAGTCATTATATTAAATGCTCTAATACAGTCCCTCACAGACTGCCTGGACATGAATGGTGTTGGATGTAAAAAGAGGTCAGAGAACACAGGACTTGAAGGATGGAAATTCAGGCCAGGGTGGAGGTTTCTGACCTTAATTACTTCTTTAAAAGAAAAGTCACCAATTCCCTAGCGAGGAGGGGCTAGGACTTAACATTAGAATCCTCTTGTGTTCTGAGGTGTCTGAGCCTGCGTGCACAGAGTGCGGATGCACCAGGCCTGGGTGCACACAGTAATGGTGTAGCTAGCTGCCCCTGTTTAACTTGTTATGGTACTGTTTAATGTCCCAAGTTTACGGATTCCCTCAGACGTTGTTATAGTTAACATATCTGACATTATGAATTACATTGTGATTATGATTAAAAGCAATACTCTCACTCCTGAATGACTGAAAATGGTAATAAGACCATGCAAGAATCACTTGCTACCGTCCTTTGTTAATGACTGGTGAATTCTGGCTCCGATTCTTGATCAGGGCAGCTCATTTTTTATAGCAGCAAAAGGGACATGCTTACAGATTTGCATGTTTAAAGGTGGGGTCACAGGAGAGGGAGCCGTGTGGAGGAGAGCCTGTTCTATGACCCGGGAGAAGCCAGTGGCGCGAGAGAACAGCCATCGGGGTGTGGACAGGCTGGGCTCTCCCCTCCGAGCTGCGCGGCTCAGCGCACTCTCCATCAGCTTTCGTTTTCACCTCTGCAAAACGGAAACATATAAACTGCCCGACAACAGGTTGTGTGGAAATGAAACAAGATGGTCCATTAAGGGCCCTGCTAAGCAGCTGGCCCCTGGTAGACACCCAGCGAATGTCTGCTCCCCCCTATCTTCGCCTTGAGAAAGGAGCCGCCAGCCTATTTTAATGACAGGTCCGGACGCAAACCAATGTTCTTGAGCAAGTGAATGTCCACCTGTGCGTGACCCCCCGAGGCAGCAGCAGTGTTTCTCCTCACCCATTCAACCCCGACAGGAAACACCTCCCTCCTGCTGGTGCCCGAGAGGCCCAGCTTCTAAACCCACACTGGCCCCTTCTCACCATCACAAATGCCTTGGGCTCGGGGCTGTGACTGGTCATTTGGGGTGAGGTGGGGCAGAGCTATGCTTACACAAAGTTCTAACTTACACCATTCTTATTTATGTTTTTTGAGTGCTTAAACCACAGAGTACGGCAATGTGTCCGCTGGCCGCACGGCCTCCGCACCTGCTGCCTGAGTCCGTAGAAGGTGGCGATGGGCTCCACGGCCTGGGGTGCCGCGCCCTCCGCATACAGGTGGATGTCATCCTGGCTGCTCTGCGCTGGCCAGAACCCAACCACGCCCCTGGCGTGGAGCTGCTTCTGACTAATCAGTGCCTGCAGCATATTTTGGGCATCATCATAGACTTTTTTGGCCTCTTCACCTGTTAGGAAAATATCGTAAGAATTCACTTAGAGATGCCAATAATAACCAGCAAAGAATGCTTCTTTTAAAAACTACTACATCTCCTCAGTCGTCTTCTCTCTTTGCCCCTCTCTTTTCCCCTCAAATACTTTAAAAATCAGTGTTTGCCATCAGCAACCCCAGGTGCAGAAGCTAAGGGTTCAGCAGTTCTGCTAAGTGCAGCTCCCGTACACAGTCTGCTTCGCCAGCTCAAGCCACTTCTTTTTCCGTTCAACAAAAGGCAGAGAGCCAGCTCTCGGCTCGCCGCAGCAATGTGTCAGACAGAGAGTGAGACAAGGCAGGCCAGACCCTTCCACCACCACGTTCCTCGTGCACAGACAGCTCCCCTGACCTCGCCGTGACCCCTGGGGGTGCAGAACAGCCTGAGGAGTGGAGTGTGGCTTCGGTGCTGCTCCTGGATGGCCCAGCCCAGGGCCCGTCAGGCCCTCACCTGGCTACGGCGGGAGCCAACGCGGTTAGGGTTAGGCCTTCCGTCCGGGCCCGGCCAGCCCTGCTTCAGCCACTCAACTGCTCATCTGTGATCACTCGGGAGCAGATCAGAATGAGAACCCCTTGCCCACTGCTGCACCCCAGCTAGCCCGAGAGCCGCTGAGTCACAGCACCTAACATGCACCCCAGGGTGCGGGCAAGGGCCACTCTCCCAGGCTCCCCTCAGCACTAACCCCACACATCCACCAGTCCACCCCCCACCTCGCGCTGAGCTGGCTGTTACCGAACCCTTTGAAGGGCTTAGTGTTTCGGTCCCGTTCTCTGGGGGCAGGGCTGGCAGCGAGACGCGGGGCTAGCAGTTTATCTATCGACTAGCTCGTCACCCCCAGCCCCTCCCCAGCAGGCACGATGGCCTCCTTGCCGGTCCCCAAATCAGCCCACGTGTCTGTGCCTTCCCACTCGGTCTCCTCGGCCTGGAGTGTCCTTTTCTTCATCACCACCTCATGTTCCCAGTCCCAGGCCCAGTAGCTCCCACTAATCTTCAAAAAGCAGTTCAAACACCACCTCCTCCAGGAAGCCTCTCCTGATGTCCCACTCTGAGGTCTATCTCATTTCCCTGTGTCCACAGAAGCCGGGCCTTGGTCCCGCAGCAGGAGCTGGCCCTGCTGTTCGGGAATCACCCTCCAATGCTGCACCAGCCAGCCGGGTACCAGACGGCAGCGATGATGCGTCTTCTTTTGTTTATCCCCAGTGCCCAGCACGTAACTGATGTCAATAAACATTTAGTAAAGAATGGATAAATGAAATGCGAAATGTAGTCAGTAAATAAGGACCAACCCAGCAGTTTAAAAACTGTCAAAGAGCTGAGCGGATGGAACAGTATCCTACATCATGTCCTAACAATAAACTCTATCCTCCATAATCCACCCGCTGCTCACCACCTACTCTTGTCTTCAAAGTCCCAAGACCACGCCTCGGATACCAGAGCAGGATGGAAGGACTTACTGAACTAACCTACAGCTTTGTCATCAAATATCTTGGGAAAGCCTCGGTTCGGGTATTTGCCCCGGAGCTGCCAGACGTCGAAGAAAGGCTTCCAGTCAATGTAGTCCACCAGCTTCTGCAGGTCGTAGTCTTCAAAGACCCGAGTCCCAAGGAACGTGGGCTTCACTACAGGACAGAGTGAGAGGCGTGAACCCTGGCGCCGGCCTGGGGCTCAGCTGCCGCTCACGCCTGGTGCCGCCTGCGGGAGGCCTTCCCGCTCTGTTGGCTCCCACACTCCGCCTCCCTCCTGTCACCCGGAGGAGTTGTTTTACAAAGAGGGGAACTTGAAATTACTGTGGAGAAGGAGTAATTCGTCAGCACATCTTAAAAAAAAAAAAAACTCTTCCTCCCCTGCAGCTGACTGACCGCACCGCCCTTGGAAACTCTTCCCTCAACCCTCTCCCCACCAACACCCCCGCCCAAGAAACAAGACAGACTGGGGTTGATCTCACTTGTACAAATGAAGACGATACTAAAAGAAAGAGCGCGGGAGAAAGACACATGTAACAGGCCGCTTCCATAAAGTTTAAAAACATGAATCAATAATCGATCAATGTATTGCCTACTGAACATATGCACATAATCAAAGTCTGAGGAAATGCACGGAAATGAGGCATCAAATTCAGGATCCTGCAGGGGAGGGAGGGGCTCACAGGAATTCCCACATGTATGGTTTTGTCTTTTTTAAGTGGGCAGTAACTTATTCCTTAAGTGCCTGGTGGAGGTAAACGAATGTTCAATACAGTCTTCTTTACGCCTCCTTGTGAATCTAAAAAAGATCCTAAGTGAAATACTGGTGAAGACTTCAGAGACAGACGGTGCCACTGGGCTTCCTGGGGCACCAGTACCGCCCCGCACCACCAAGCCCTGGTTGGTTAGGCTGGAGTCCAAGGTGACCGCTCCGCTGCCCGCTTCCCAGGCCTCACGCCCTCAGTTTCCTGATCTGCAAATAAGGATCAGAGAACTTAAACTAAAGCACCACGCTCAGGTGCTCAGGGATAACACGGAAGTCTCAAGAGTGTTTTTCTCTTGTTAGACAGTAACAGTGAGAGGTGAAAGTATAGGAAAAGAAAAGTATGCGTAGTTTCTTAATTTTGCCTGGAAATCTCTACCTTTTGACATAGTTCATGGTAGCTTTTTCCCATGTGTTCCTGGTCATCTTTTTATTATACAGGACAATCCTTGCTTTGTAAATATTCTATTATGCTGGTTTGTTTGATAATTTAAAAGAAATTACAGCTATTCTCCTGACTAAAGTGTCCCCCTGCCTGGAAAGTCAGGGAAACGCTCGGCTTCCGGGTCACTCAAGTGTGTTATTCTTGAATGAGCTTGTCGGCCAGAGTTGGAGATGTGTTTGAAGTTTTACCACCAAAGACCTAGAGAGAAGAACCTTTCCTTCTCTCTTTATTGACTTCTTGCAACTACGCTAAGGCTGGGTTGTCCTTAGGGGCCCTACAAGGGGGTTAAACGGCCACTTGAAAAGTGTCACCACTGCCACCTGGTGCTGCAGGCCTTCAGTGGACTATTGCCACTGAGATGTATTTTGGACGTTTGGCTTGGCTAAAATGGACTCCCCCTTGTGATATTTTTCCAATTTCATACTGAAAGGAAAAGAGAAAATAATAGTTTGGACTATATAGTGATTTATATTTTTCTAAGGTTTACATGTCTTATTTTATCCTCACATTTCCATAAAGTAACTCCTTTTTTACATATTAGAAACTGTCAAACATGGAAGCAATATGCTCAAGGTCACCTGGGATCAGAACCCAAGCCTCCCAACTCCCCATCTGCCTTCTTCTCACTAAACTGCACTGAACTCAGCAGGACTGAATCTAGAACCCAGCTCACGTATGTTTCCAATTTAATCCACTCTGCTGAGTGTGTGCAGAACATGGGGGTCGTGAGCAATGAAAGTGGATTTGAGATGTTACCTTGGAAATAAAGATTCAATTAATATAACCCCTGTTCACCCTGTCTCGATTTTGCATTCGTATCACATGCCTCTTTGAACCTGTCAAAACGTCTTACACATTTTATTCCCTTGTGAACACCTATGCAAGGCAAGAAAAGTGGCTAGAAATCAGAAGGGGAAGAAACCAAATGAAAGAAATCAAAAGAGGGAAGCATCCAAGAGAGAATGAGAGTGAACAAAAATAGGAGAGCCTGCTTTGCTGCAATGTTTTAAGGTCTGTTCAACGTGCAGGCATTTGCAATTTCAGAAATTCCACGTCTGCACTTGGGCCCGCGTGGGACCTAGGCCAAGGCAGTGACAGCACCACCCAGGCAGGTCTCTAGAACTGGCTTCAACCTGAAGGAGGCCCACTCAAGCAAAGCACAGAGGCAAGAGTATGGGTTTAGAAGACAGATCAGAGATAGAATGCTAGTAACCTCCCAAGTTATTACCCGAAACTCAGTTTCTTCAAGTAAAAGTGGGGATAACAGCACTTCCTGTGTCAAGGACTCAGAGCTGCTGCAGGTCAATCTCAGGACAGTGTTTAGTTCTCCACAAATGGCACCTATTGACTTTCATTTTTGATCATCACTGTCCTTCGTCATCACTACTGAACAAAATTAAGAGTTTTTAGCTGCCTGTTTGATTCTGCTGTTCAGTAAATGCAAACATCTCTTCAGCACACAGTTACCACATGCACTTTTCTCTAACCAATAGCCAAACAGACCTGGGGGAGGCTCTGACAGCCAGTCAATATGGAAACCGCTTTCTCTAGCTTGCCTTAAGGTTAAGTATCTTCTTTCCTATGAAAAAAGGAAAAGTTATTCAGTCAGAGACTCAGTGTTTCAGCTGCTATTATGGAAGCATGCCCAAGGAAGCTAGTAAATAAGTTTTGCAAGAAAACATATGCTTTTATTCACGAAAATTCATATCCTAGAAAGCTCTTTCTTTTCCATCCAATATGGCTTCACATCAGCACCAGAACAATAGAGAGTAAAGATGCAATAAGCATCCATTACTTATGGATACGTAAATGCAAGGCGGACCTGCAGCCTTCACTGTGAGGTAAGCGTGCGAGGGGGCGGCCTCCTACCTGTACTTCACCTGAGGCTGGGATTAATTGGTGGCCACTGACCTCCCTGAGGCCCAGAAGGCAGAACCAAGAAACAGCCAAACGTGGGCAAACTAAGGAAGGGGAAGGCCAACCACAGTGCCTTGGGCCAGCTGACACCTCAGAAACTTGTTCCCGTCTCGCTGTCTGTTATCCCATTTCACTTACCTGGCCACCCCTGAAATACACCCCCCGCCGCCCCATACACAAGGCCCAGCAAGCAGATAACCAGGAAGAAATATCCCAACGACCTCTAAAGAGTATCATACCTAGTCTCCATGGATCTCCTGAAGCTAATCTACAGAGGAACAGTTCTTGAAACATTATTCTGCACAGAAAGCTTCGGGCGATCAGGCAGAGAGACTTACAATGGTCCTGTCTAATGTCTTCATTCTCTTCCAATATTTCCTCAAGCATAAGGATCTGTGGGAGTCACCTCAGTACACTCAGTCCCCATCTCCCTGCTGCCTATGAGCTCATGTTTATTCATTCTCATAAGTGGTAGCCAGCACAGCACCCAACACCTACTGCTTACTCAGTACATGTTTAGAGGAATAAATAAAATTAACCTTAAAATAACCCAAAATTACTGGGAACACTGAAGAACGCTGATGTGAACTAGAAAGTAGGGCTTCCCTAAAATGATCCCAAACCTTCCCCTCCTCCAAACAGCAAAGTCACATTAAAAACTGTAGGATCGGGGCTTCCCTGGTGGCGCAGTGGTTGCGCGTCCGCCTGCCGATGCAGGGGAGCCGGGTTCGCGCCCCGGTCCGGGAGGATCCCACGTGCCGCGGAGCGGCTGGGCCCGTGAGCCATGGCCGCTGGGCCTCCGTGTCCGCGTCCGGGGCCTGTGCTCCGCAGCGGGAGGGGCCGCAGCGGTGGGAGGCCCGGGTACCACAAAAAAAAAACAAAAAAACAAAAACTGTAGGATGGGACTTCCCTGGTGGTCCAATGGTTAAGAATCTGCCTTCCAATGCAGGGGATGCGGGTTCAATCCCTGGTCAGGAAACTAAGATCCCACATGCTGTGGGGCAACTAAGCTCCTGCGCCACAACTAGAGAGCCCACACTCCGCAACTACTGAGCCTGTGCACCCTGGAGCCACAGGCCACAACTAGAGAAGCCCGCGTGCCGCAACGAAGATCCTGCATGCCACAACTAAGACCTGACGCAGCCAAAAAAAACAAAAAGCAAAAAACTGTAGGACTGTTTTATTACCCAAACAAGCAGGGACCTGTTTTTGTCACTTACCTTGAGAGACTCATAATGGTCTTGTCTAATATCTTCATATTCTTCCATGATCTCCTCAAAGTACTCATCTTTTAGATTCTCATCTAACAGTTGAGAACACTGAAAATGCAAGATCAAAGTTCAATAATCATAGAGCAGCGAAAGAAGATAAAACATGAGTAATACTGGTTAGTTCTAGAGTCACCTCCTTCAGGAAGCCTTCCCATACTAACATTTCCTCTCCCTTCACCAGTTGTGCTAATGCCTGCCTGGCTTTACAGTAAAGGGTTAACTCAGCAGGCCTGGGATGCTCCAATGTTGCACATTACAAAGAAGAGACTGGACTTTGACCCTCCTGGGAGATAAACTCTAAGCCCTCAGAATATCCTGCCTGATAAAGAATGTCTTTGTCTACCTGGGGCCTCGGGCCATCCCAGAAAGTTTATGCTAACAATGTGAATTATGGGGGAATTTGGCTTATGTGTTATCTAACCTCTGGAGGGGTTGAAGCCTGAGTACCCCATAAGGTACTAACACAGGTCAGACAGGTGAGCATGCCCTGCCTATGTGACTGGCTTCCAATAAAAGCCCAAGACACCAGGGCTCAGGCGAGCGTCCCTGGTTGGCAACACTCCATACATGCTGTCACACATCATTAGTGGAAGAATTAAGCTCTGTCCGTATGACTCCGAGGGGAGAGAGACCTGGATGCTGGTGCCTGGCCTTTTCTAGATTCCACTCAATTTTAGTCTGTATCCTTTCATGGTTATAAACCGTGATTGTGAGTATAACAGCGTTTCAGTGTTCTGTGAGTCCTAGCAAATCACTGAAACTGAGGGTGGTCTTGGGGCCCCAAAACACACTGGTTAGGTACCCCCTCTTCGGGGTTTCAAAGATACTCTGTTCATCTCTCCATCACTGCATTTACCACGGGCTTCCAGCATCTGCCTAGGCATCTACCTCCCTGACTAGAGGACAGGCCCTGTGAGGGTAGGATTGCACCTTAACCACCTTTGTGCACCTGGCTTCTAACGTGGGGCCCGGCACATAGAAGGTGCATCCTCACAGAATGTTTGCTGATGGAATGAGGTTGATCTTCACAGTCAACCATGAGCGTGTGCTAAAATAAGAAAGGAAACTGATCATCTGAGAAAAGTGAGGCTACTCAGCAAACTGTAAAACTAGAATCAGCTAAATAGTATTTATGACTATGATTATCAAATAGGTAGAAGAGCTGCCACCAAAGCTCAAAATAAAATCACAAAGGAAGAGGAAATGGCTGCTGCTGGTCACATCAGTTCCCAAATCACAGCACTGCCCCAACCCTGCATCCTCCAGCAGGATTTTCTAACACACAAAAAGGCAGGGAAGTTCAATACCATTACCTGAAATGGAGGAAGCTCGGCTGGATGATGGCTAAAGTGCCCATCAGCTTTAAATGTCTATAATTCTGTGTGAATTGTCTAAGTATCTCTAATAACAATCCAATCACCTGTGAGTTAGTATAAAACCAAATCACTTTATTAAGAAATATAATCAGTAAAGGCCATCTTGATAAGCCTAAAAACAGGCTCCCAAATGGTATGCATACCAGAGTAATTCCTAGTCTTACGTGAACCTCACCTCAATGGAGTCCTCATTTAGGAAATCCAGCAGATCTCATGAAAACAAGAAGGGATGTCTACTCCTGAGCTCCCCCAAAGTACATGCAATCAATGTCTTAAAACACTGTTGCGTTCTGCTAGACTTTAAACTCTGAGCAAGTAACCCCCCGATTTCCAGAACTTGACAGCAACCGACACAGGAACTACCGGGTAAATGGAAGGGGTTGCTACTGTTGGCTGGTCCCTTCCACACCCCCCGTGGAGTTCCTGCTGCCAGAGCTGCGGTGACAGGCCCCTCCCTGCCCAGGCTGACTTGCTCAATGGAAACAAGTTCATGGCCAATTATATGGGCTAATCTATGTGATCCTTCCATCACAAAACCAGAGTCCATCCTGTGTTTTCTTGCCAACCATCAGACATAGTAGAGCTTTTCTTTTCCTTTTTTCTTTCTCACGGCAATTGCAGCACAATTTACGTTGGGAATATGCTGAAAATTTATTTTCTAATTTAAAGAGGACTGAATATTCGCACCTTGTTTTTTATTTTTATTTTTTAAAAAGGAAAGAAAGTAAGAGGGCATCCATCGTCCGGTCTAAATCTCCAACTACTATGTAGTTGCCACATTTTGGAACCTTTCAAATAAATACATGAGACAGTAGCCAGAGTGTGAGCCTGTGTCATGATCACTGCAGTGAGATCAAAAGACTCTAAACCATCAATCACTCTAAACAAATCAACCTAAACAAACTGTACCACTGACTCACAAAATGTGTCACTGGCAATTACCCAAATGATTTACCATCAGACTTATGTCTGAGTAATTTCAAAAGGTGGCTGTTTCTTTGTATATGAGAAGAGCCAACTACTGTCGGCTGCCTGGCTGAGATCAAACGGTAAAAGGCACAGACACCCACGCCTCATCCTCTGCTGGCTTCCAGCTGGTCCCACGGTGCTTTAGCTCTTCCAGACGGTGGAGGAGTGTCCTCCGAAGAGAATCAAGGGACCAAGTCCTTCCCAGCTAAAGTCTTCCCCGACCTGTGGCGTCAGTGTTACCACTGTGCACGCAAACGGGCCCAAAGGCCTGGTCTCCAAACAGGAAATGTTCAGTCATTCATTAGCACTTGAAAACAGGAATAAGCCTTAAAGAGAGGCTCACTGGTTACTCAACCATGGACCTAACATAACGTCTTTACGAAACACTATCCAAATATAAGGTCCAAAAAATTGTTTTTAAATTGAGTTGTAGAAATGTAGTTTATTTGCACGTTAGTCTATCTCAATGGCAATTTAAATAACTGCAATTTTATGACTCCAGCCCGATTTAATTTTATCCTTCTTAATAAAGGAGACATTAAATATTAATGGAAACAAGTTTAACTAACGCCGCACAGAGTAAGAGCGCCTGCATTCAAATCCACACCTGTTGTTTCAGGGATGTGTGGCCTCAAGAGTTACTAATCTCTTCGTTCCTGGTTCCTCACCTCTAAAATGGGGATAATGAAAGTACCTCATGAGGATTAAATAAAAAATCCATGTGAAGCACTTAGCACAGTGCTGGGTACACTATAAATATTTAATAATGTTAGCGATTATTGTATAATTTTCATATAAGTAAATTCACAGATCTGAAAGAATTCCTTTGGAAAATGGCTCGGGAAATGTGTTGCCCTGGTCCAGGCTGCATGACAGTGCCTGGTAGTGTCACAAGTCACCAGGCCCCTCGCCTGCAAATGTGAAGGTTGGACTAGATTAGTAGTGTTTAAATTGCGCTCTTTCAATGAGAACCAGGAGTGGGATGAGGGGTGGAAGGGGCCGCTCTTATTTGTATTCTACTGAGTTCAGGGGTGACATCACTTGCAAACAAGGTTTCTGTGGCTAAAACAAACTTGGAAACCACTGGACCACATGGTCACTCAGATTCCCACAACCTATTATATCCCATTATTCAATGAAAATAATGAAACACATAACAAGAGATGATGTTAGGCTTCACTGATGGAGAAAAGCAAGAAAAACCACTTAGGTAAGTTGTTTATTATATTTACCAAATTCTGTGTTTTCACCATATATCTGTGAATGCTTTACTGCCCTTGGGTAGGGTCAACTGTCCAATTCCAAATTAAACGTTTTTCTACCTGGAAATGGGTCATTTAAAAAATTCTACATTCCTTACTACTCAGCCATAAAAAAGAACAAAATAATGCCATTTGCAGCAATATGGATGGACCTAGAGATTTTCATACTGAGTGAAGTAAATCAGAAAGAGAAAGACAAATATCATATGATATCACCTATATACGGAATATAAAATAGGACACAAATGAACTTATCTATGAAACAAAAACAGAATCATGGACATACAGAACAGACTGGTGGTTGCCAAGGGGGAGGGGGTTAGAAGATGTAAGCATTTATATAGAGAATGGATAGACAACAGAGTCCTACTGTATAGCACAGAAAACTGTATTCAATATCCTATATTCAATAATGCAAAAGAGAATCAGGCTCCCTGACTTCAGACTATACTACAAAGCTACAGTAATCAAGACAGTATGGTACTGGCACAAAAACAGAAATATAGATCAATGGAACAGGATAGAAAGCCCAGAGATTAAACCCCACAATTATGGTCACGTTATCTTTGATAAAGGAGGCAGGAATATACAGTGGA
>NC_041233.1:7178383-7180540 GCF_002837175.3 Physeter macrocephalus | reverse complement strand
AGAGTCTGTCATACAGAGTGAAGTAAGTCAGAAAGAAAAAAACAAATACCATATGCTAACACATATATATGGAATCTAAGGAAAAATAAAAAGGTCATGAAGAACCTAGGGGCAAGACAGGAATAAAGACACAGACCTACTCGAGAATGGACCTGAGGACACGGGGAAGGGGAAGGGTAAGCTGGGACAAAGTGAGAGAGTGGCATGGACATATATACACTACCAAACGTAAAATAGATAGCTAGTGAGAAGCAGCCGCATAGCACAGGGAGATCAGCTCGGTGCTCTGTGACCACCCAGAGGGGTGAGATAAGGAGGGAGGGAGGGAGATGCAAGAGGGAAGAGATATGGAACATATGTATATGAATAACTGACTCACTTTGTTACAAAGCAGAAACTAACACACCATTGTAAAGCAATTATACTCCAATAAACATGTTAAAAAATATATAATAAATAATGCAAAAGATTTAAAAAAGAATGCATATATATGCATAACTGAATCACTTTGCTGTACAGCAGAAATTAACACAACCTTGTAAAAAAACTATACTTCAAATTTTAAAAAATTGATTAAAAAATTCTGCATTCCTTTCAGCTCTGGCACAGAGTTAAGAAAGTCCCAGTTCATGTTTGGAAATATTTGTAAATGGCTGAAATCTCTCTCTGGGTTGGTGTCAAGGTCCAAGTGTCCTGGCATCATTCCTAATACTCAGGCCAGCACCGCTGCAGCTGGCTCGGAGAGGGGTGCCGGAAAGCACAGGACACACTCAGTCGTCCTCCTTCGAGCAATGCAGACACCCGCAGTGACCACGACAAGAGCCCTAGAATATTCTTTCGCATTTTTTGGGTAGAATTCAACAAAAACCAATAGAAGGTCTTGGGCGATACTCTCAACTCTCAGCGCTCTGTGTTTCCCCTTCCCAACACCTCTAACTCTCAGCGATCTCTGTTACTCCTTCACAGGTGCTCTGACTCTCAGCGCTGTCTGTTGCCCCTTCACGGCAGCTCTGAATCTCAGCGCTCTCTGTTGCCCCTTCACAGCACCTGACTAACTCTCAGGGCTCTCTGTTGCCCCTTCAAAGCACCTCTAACTCTCAGCATTCTCTGCTGCCCCTTCACAGCAGCTCTGACTACCTCCCAGCTCTCTCTGTTTCCCCTTCACAGAAGCTCTAACTACCTCACAATGCTCTCTGTTGCCCCTTCACAGAGATCTCTGTTGCCCCTTCACAGCAGCTCTGACTACCTCTCAGCGCTCTGTGTTGCCCCTTCCCAGCAGCTAACTCTCACCAGTCTCTGTTTCCCCTTCACAGCAGCTGACTAACTCTCAGCGCTCTCTGTTGCCCCTTCACAGCATCTCTGACTAACTCTCAGCGCTCTCTGTTGCCCCTTCACAGCACCTCTAACTCTCAGCATTCTCTGTTGCCCCTTCACTGCAGCTCTGACAACCTCGCAGCTCTCTCTGTTGCCCCTTCACAGCATCTCTAACTCTCAGCGCTTCCTGTACCCCCTTCACAGCAGCTCTGACTACCTCCCAGCTCTCTCCGTTTCCCCTTCACAGAAGCTCTGACTACCTCACAATGCTCTCTGTTGCCCCTTCACAGCAGCTCTGACTACCTTCCAGATCTCTCTGTTGGCCCTTCACAGCACCTCTGACTACCTCTCAGAGCTCTGTGTTGCCCCTTCCCAGCAGATCTAACTCTCACCAGTCTGTTTCCCCTTCACAGCAGCTGACTAACTCTCAGCGCTCTCTGTTGCCCCTTCACAGCACCTCTAACCCTCAGCATTCTCTGTTGCCCCTTCACAGCAGCTCTGACTCTCAGCGGTCAATGTTGCCCCGTCACAGCAGCTCTGACTACCTCTCAGCGCTCTGTGTTGCCCCTTCCCAGCAGATCTAACTCTCACCAGTCTGTTTCCCCTTCACAGCAGCTGACTAACTCTCAGCGCTCTCTGTTGCCCCTTCACAGAAGCTCTGACTATCTCTCAATGCTCTCTGTTGCCCCTTTACAGCAGCTCTGACTCTCAGTGGTCAATGTTGCCCCTTCACAGCACCTCTGACTAACTCTCAGCGCTTCCTGTCGCCCCTTCACGGCACCTGTGTCTACCTGTTAGCGCTCTCAGTTTCCCCTTCATAGCAGCTCTGAATCTCAGCGCTCT
>NC_041233.1:7151776-7174933 GCF_002837175.3 Physeter macrocephalus | reverse complement strand
TCTGTTGCCCCTTCACAGCAGCTCTGACTCTCAGCGGTCAATGTTGCCCCGTCACAGCAGCTCTGACTACCTCTCAGCGCTCTGTGTTGCCCCTTCCCAGCAGATCTAACTCTCACCAGTCTCTGTTTCCCCTTCACAGCAGCTGACTAACTCTCAGCGCTCTCTGTTGCCCCTTCACAGCACCTCTAACCCTCAGCATTCTCTGTTGCCCCTTCACAGCAGCTCTGACAACCTCGCAGCGCTATCTGTTGCCCCTTCACAGCAGCTCTGACTCTCAGCGGTCAATGTTGCCCCGCCACAGCAGCTCTGACTACCTCTCAGCGCTCTGTGTTGCCCCTTCCCAGCAGATCTAACTCTCACCAGTCACTGTTTCCCCTTCACAGCACCTGAATAACGATCAGCGCTCTCTGTTGCCCCTTCACAGCAGCTCTGACTCTCAGCGATCAATGTTGCCCCTTCACAGCAGCTGACTACCTCTCAGCGCTCTGTGTTGCCCCTTCCCAGCAGATCTAACTCTCACCAGTCTGTTTCCCCTTCACAGCAGCTGACTAACTCTCAGCGCTCTCTGTTGCCCCTTCACAGCACCTCTAACCCTCAGCATTCTCTGTTGCCCCTTCACAGCAGCTCTGACAACCTCGCAGCGCTATCTGTTGCCCCTTCACAGCAGCTCTGACTCTCAGCGGTCAATGTTGCCCCGTCACAGCAGCTCTGACTACCTCTCAGCGCTCTGTGTTGCCCCTTCCCAGCAGATCTAACTCTCACCAGTCTCTGTTTCCCCTTCACAGCACCTGACTAACGATCAGCGCTCTCTGTTGCCCCTTCACAGCATCTCTGACTAAATCTCAGCGCTCTTTGTTGCCCCTTCACGGCAGCTCTAACTCTCAGCGCTCTCTGTTGCCCCTTCACAGAAGCTCTGACTATCTCTCAATGCTCTCTGTTGCCCCTTTACAGCAGCTCTGACTCTCAGTGGTCAATGTTGCCCCTTCACAGCACCTCTGACTAACTCTCAGCGCTTCCTGTCGCCCCTTCACGGCACCTGTGTCTACCTGTTAGCGCTCTCAGTTTCCCCTTCATAGCAGCTCTGAATCTCAGCGCTCTGTTGCCCCTTCACAGCATCTCTGAATCTCAGAGCTCTCTGCTGCCCCTTCAAAGCAGCTCTAAGTCTCAGCGCTCTCTGTTGCCCCTTCACAGCAGCTGTAACTCTCAGCGCTCTCTGATGCCCGTTCACAGCAGCTCTAACTCTCAGTGCTCTCTGTTGCCCCTTCACAGCAGCTCTCAAACAACGCGAGGCCCACACTTACCACCACCACGCTCTTAGATGCGTCCAGGACGTGGATCACAGGCGCACTGTATCTTGGGGCTATTTTAACTGCTGTGTGGGTTCTGAAAAGAGGCGTCAGGGAGAAAAACACATCCGTTAGGGCTGACAGTTCCTACACAAGTCTTGTTCAAAAGCATTAGAGATAATGTGATTCTACAGTGCTTTACAGAGAAAGATTTCAAGGTACTTATAAATATTGAACTCCAGGGGCTTCCCTGGTGGTGCAGTGGTTGAGAGTCCGCCTGCCGATGCAGGGGATACGGGTTCGTGCCCCGGTCTGGGAAGATCCCACATGCCGCGGAGCGGCTGGGCCCGTGAGCCATGGCCGCTGAGCCTGCGCGTCCAGAGCCTGTGCTCGGCAACGGGAGAGGACACGGCAGTGAGAGGCCCGCGTACCACAAAAAAACAAAACAAACAAATAAATATTGAACTCCAAATTTCCCTTGGAAAATGAGAATGACTTTCTCCCCACCCTAAGAGGGGGAAGCCAAGGGGAAAAGGCATGAATTTTTGCCCCCGATTCCAAAGAAGCCTAGGAGAAAATGAGAAGGATGGTTTCCTCAGCTCTCTGTACTAGCAGCCTGTCTGAAGTAAGGGAGCCGACCGGCCCGAGCATAGCACTTTGTTGTCATAAAGGTCAAGTGGAGTTTCTTCCTGCAGACGAGCTGGGCCACCTGCAAGGACCCCTGGAGAACCAGACACTGGCAGGGGCCACGGGTCACCACTCCCCATCTGCTGCTCCGTGCCCCCGGGAGACACCAACACTTCTCCACCCCAAGCCCACCTTGTACTTGTAGGAAGGAACCTTGGACCATAAATAAATTCAACACAAAGTAACACAGAGAGCTCAAAGCAACAATATCTTATCCTAACACTGGCTCAGCCCCAAATCCCTTTTGCCAAACTTGAAAATGTCAGTTCTGAGGAAGAAACACCCTTTAATCCTTAAAATTACCTAATTTTACTGCAAAATTGCCCTCTGACTGCTGAATGTTTATAGCAATAGCATAGGCTACACATCTGCTATTTCATTACAGAACATAACATATTAAAGTGAGAACTGAAAATGTATACACCCTCCGCTACTGTAGTTAAACCAGGACCCTGAAGCTGGGACAGAGTGTGGACTTTGCCACAATTCCACATAAAAGGGTGGCAACAGTAGTTTCCACAAGATGGAAAGTGTTTCCAGTCTTTTCTCCTCCTTCCTTCCCTCTTAAAGTAGCGGCAGCTTTCCCCAAGTCAGATCCTTTCATATTCTTTCCCCTCAACTAAAATATATTTTCACTTGGAAAGATGTCCAGAATATGCTACTTTATGAGGAAAAACCAAAGTAGCAAAACAGTATGTTTAATACAATTTTATTTAAAAAAGAAACAAAACAGGGCTTCCCTGGTGGCACAGTGGTTAAGAATCTGCCTGCTAACGCAGGGGACACGGGTTCGAGCCCCGGTCCGGGAAGATCCCACATACTGCGCAGCAACTAAGCCCGTGCGCCACAACCACTGAGCCCGCGTGCCACAATTACTGAAGCCTGCATGCCAAGAGCCCGTGCTCTGCAACAAGAGAAGCCACCGCAATGAGAAGCCCGTGCACCACAACAAAGAGTAGCCCCTGCTCGCCACAAGTAGAGAAAGCCTGCACACAGCAACGAAGACCCAATGCAGCCAAAAATAAACAAAACAAAACACTACCACCCTCAACCTGCCCCAACCGACCAACTTTTTTTTTTTTTTTTTTTTTTTGCGCGTTACGCCGGGCCTCTCACCGTTGTGGCCTCTCCCGTTGCGGAGCACAGGCCCCGGACGCGCAGGCCCAGCGGCCATGGCCCACGGGCCCAGCCGCTCCGCGGCATGTGGGATCCTCCCAGACCGGGGCGCGAACCCGGTTCCCCTGCATCGGCAGGCGGACGCACAACCACTGCGCCACCAGGGAAGCCCCGGACCAACTTTTATATAAGTGTCTGTATATTTAGAAAACACAGAGAGACAGACATCAAAGAGTCAGCACTGGTTATACGGAGGTTAGAACTGGGACTGAAAGTGGGAAGGGAGAGACTAAATTTTACTTTCCATTCCCCTGAACTGTTTGACATGTTCTAATAAGTGTGGATTACTGAGGTAATTTTTTTAAACCAAGAGAATATTAAAGGTGCATTATTTGTGTGCATGTGTTTTTAAGAGGCTTCTAAGGGAAGGCTCTAAAGACTTATTCATAATGAGACAGACAAGACCTCTAACATTTCACCTGTCCCCTTTCTAAGCATATTCCTGTGCATAAACAGGAAGCAAAGGACTAAAGCCATAATCCACCAGAACTGGGCTGTGAGATGGAAGCTGAGGCCGAGGCCAGTTAGCACAGAAGGTGCCTTCTGGACTGGGAGGCCCGCCAGCACGGGAGCTGCATCTCGGCCCTGGAGCAGCCTAACGAACACCACTGCCTCCTCAGGACCCGTTCTGTGACTACCGTGTGCTTAGGGACCGAAGATTCTGAAGATATCTCGGGTAGTCTATGAGGGGGTGAAGATTTTCAAATGGTAGGAAAAGTTATAAAGAAGAAGTTGCTTCCAGTTTCAAAACACAAGTTAGACTCTGTATGCGTCCTCTTCCTCAGATGCTTCCTTAGCAACTTGAGACACACAAATATACCTCAGTCTTTCTTCTGCATGAAGTTCCCCCAGGAAACAATGTTTTAAGCCTGATATAACTTCAGTGACATTTCTTTTAAAGACAGCCAGTAAAATTTAAAATGTTTAAATCAACATAACTGGTATTTAGTAAGTATCCAAGGGTTCTCAGTGTAATTCTGGCCATTCTCTCTTTGATGATCTTCTGGAAAAGGGAACTGAGAAGAAATGGATGGATTTCATGATTTAAAAAGACAAAACAAAACAAATCGAAGTGCTCCTTTCCAACGCAAACACTGCCCAAGCTGGATGAGCACAGGCATGAAACTTGAGCTTGCCCAGCTATCAAAGAATGCTTCCGGGGACTTCCCTGGCGGTCCAGTGGTTAAGACTCCACGCTTCCACTGCAGAGGGTGAGGGTTCCATCCCTGGTCGGGGAACTAAGATCCCCCATGCCACGCAGTGCAGCCAAAATAAACAAACAAAGTACCACATCATTACTGAAAGAAAAAAAAGAGTGCTTCCAGATTGACACTGATTCCACTTTTTTCTAAGTTTCCGTTTACATGAACTTCTCCAGCTGAAAGATTTCTTTCTGAAGTCTGAAAAGATGCCAAACAGTGGAATCTCTCCTCCCCTTCCTACGTACCTAGGGCAAAGGGCTAAACGCTGAGGCTGAATCTCAAATCCATCTCTGCTAAGTCACTAGTCAACATTTAGGATTTAGTTAGTCACCTCCCACACTTGCCAAATAGGCATGATCATGTTAGCCTTTGAAGATCTTTTTTAACACTCTGAAAAAGAACAAGCACTCCAAGCACTTATTTCATGTCATACCCTATCTCAGAACTAGTGTTTTACATAAATGCAGCATAACCAAAACTTAAAATTTGATGAGAAAAAATGAGAGAGGATGGGAAATAAGGACGGGAAAATTAAGATGGAATCAGGAGGGCTTCCCTGGTGGCGCAGTGGTTAAAGAATCCACCTGCCAATGCAGGGGACACGGGTTGGAGCCCTGGTCCAGGAAGATCCCACATGCCACAGAGCAACTAAGCCCTTGCGCCACAACTACCGAGCCTGCGCTCTAGAGCCCACAAGCCACAACTACTGAAGCCCGCGAGCCACAACTACTGAAGCCCGCACGCCTAGAGCCTGTGCTCTGCAACAAGAGAAGCCACTGCAATGAGAAGCCCACGCACCACAACGAAGAGTAGCCCCCACTCGCTGCAACTAGAGAAAGCCCACACGCAGCAACAAAGACCCAACGCAGCCAAAAATAATAAATAAATTCAATAAATAATTACAAAAAAAAAAGAAAGATGGAATCAGGAATGAGATTAGCATGTAAAATTCATTCCTTGAAATCCTATACAGAGGAAAATATTATCAGTTATGTAATTCAGCACCTTACTTCATAGCAGTTTAAAAAAAAAAAACCAGAAAACTCAGAAAATTACCTCCAGCTTTGAGCAATGTGACTTCCTGTTGAATTCTCCAAGTTTAAACTACAGAAAAGATAATTGAAAAAGACATTTTGCAGTTATTGGCTTTAAACCAGTTAAAAATTGAGAGCTAACTGCCAGACTTGTGCCCTTGAGAAGTTCTGTAGCTAAAAAGGCCGGATTTCCATTAAAGTCATTTCTAGTTTGTGATACAAAACCATCTGTATTACAGACAGGAGAATATTCAGTTTTCTAGTCTCTTATAGCTACAGGTTAAAAAGGGCCATTCCAGGGCTTCCCTGGTGGAGCAGCGGTTGAGAGTCCGCCTGCTGATGCAGGGGACACGGGTTCGTGCCCCTGTCCGGGAAGATCCCACATGCCGCGGAGCGGCTGGGCCAGTGAGCCATGGCCGCTGAGCCTGCGCGTACGGAGCCTGTGCTTCGCAACGGGAAAGGCCACAACAGTGAGAGGCCCGCGTACCGCAAAAAAAAAAAAAAAAAAAAAGGGGGGCCATTCCAAGCAGATTTCTACCCACATATGACCCCAAACCTGTATAACCCTTTCAGCCTCTGCAAGGATCCATACTCAAGCCTCACTTCGTGTCTTGGGGGTACAGTTCTAATTCTCTCATGCTACCTACCTCAGGCCCCTGAGGTTTGGAAAAGCCATGCTGCTATTCCCCTCACAGATCTGCTTTCATGAGAATTTGGAAGTCCTGAGCCTCCATTTGCTCAAAAACAGCAAAGGAAAGAACTGGGCCTCTGCTGAGCCCTCCACAGGTCTGTAGGAGGTGACAATAAGGGTTCTCAGGTGACTTCTGAGACATTCAAACTCCCGAATGCTTTCTAGCAAAGCTGACTCTCCTAGGGTAGAAGGCTTCTTATACAGATGTGAAAAGCACTAACCATAAAGAGATCGATAAATCAGACTTCATGAAAATGAAGAACTTTTGTTACCCAAAATACCACTAAGACAGCAAAAGGTAAGCCATATTGGAAGACTCTATTTGCAATATATATTTCTGATAAAGAGTCTTGTCTCCAATATAAATAAAGAATGCATACAAATCAGTAAAAGAAAAAAAAGGCAGAATACCTAATTAAAAAAAAAAGATTTAAAAAGCATATCCAAGTGGTCAATATACTCATGAAAAGGTACTCAACATCGTCAGTAGAGAAATACAAACGAAGACCTTAGCAAGATATTGTTATACACACACTAAAATGGATAAAACTGAAAAGGGTGTGGAATAATTGGAAATCTCATAATTGCCGGTGGGCGTATAAATTAATACAACCACTTTGGAAAAAATATCTAATGCCGATGACCATATGCATATTCTGTGACCCAGCAAGTCTGCTTCAGGGCAGAAATACATACATGGCAGCATTCTGTGTAATAGCCCCAAACTGGAAAAACCCAGATGTCCACCAACACTAGCATGGATAAAAGCCAGAGGGCATAATACAATGCAATATTATACCACAGTGGGAAAAAAAACAAAAACAAAAACACTACTGTAATAATGAGTTTAGGCCTTAAAGACATAATGCTGAGCGGGACACAGAAGAATGAATACATACAGTAGGATTCCACTTACACAAAGTTGAAATGCAGACAAAACCAAACTGTAGTGATAGAAGATAGAATGACTAGGTCGGGGGATCCAGTGAAGTTCCCAGAGTGTCATTAATGTTCTATTTCTTGATCTGGGGGTTATTACATGGGTGGTTTCATTTTTGTAAAAATTCATCAAGTTGTTTACCTGTGACTTGTGTACTTTTCTACATGAGTGCTATACTTAGCAAAAGTGCTTACTTAAATAAGAGGGCTTGACGAAGCAAGCCTCCAGGTCTGAGACCTCACCCGCTGTCACCACTTTAAAATGAAGGCAGAGGGGGAATTTTACACTGACATTCCTGGAGGCTGCAAGAGAATCTGTTTTTCAAAGGCTGCTCTTGCACCACAATGGAGAAGGGGATGGTTACCTGGAAGCACCACTACTGGCTTTTATTTTCTAAATAATTTTTCAGAAACTGCAACAGGCATGGAAGAGAATAGAACCAGAAAAGCTCATCGAGAAACAAAACATCAGAGAGTTAAAGAGACCTTGGGAGGTCATGGGATCCAGATTTCTCTCTCCTTGGAGGAACACATTCAGTCTCCCAGATGATGAGAATAGATATTCTACAAAAGCACTAAGACTGTGGGTGATTTCTGATCTGATTAATTTTAACTTGATATACCAGGTTAAAACTGGTATAGCGTCATAGCCACAAGAGTCCTTTATGGCTAAGTTTGCCAATGATGTATCCTGAGAGGCTAGTCATGTTACTTCCGGTTATTTTTTAAGAAACCTCTTTAATCTGGTGGCTCTTACTTGGTAAGAGATATAGTACAATTAACTATTGGTAACATTGCAGCTTGCACAAGTAGCAATATGTGGTTTCCTGGTATTGAACTCCCGAGTGCAGTGTCCACATAAAGTGGTTCTTATTTGGAAACCGGCATCACATTTACATAACTCATAATGCATTTCATTACATCTGCTCATTTAAATATTTATTTACCCACTTTTACAACCATGATTTTAAAAGGTCTTTCATTTTGACAATAATCTGTAGATTCCCTTACCATTCTCTTTGCTAAGCTAATGAATATTCTCACTATAATCATCAAATACCCACAACCATGCTCACTGAAACCTCAGTTATCGATGGTTGGTCATATCCCTGGAGAACGATCTGCCAGTATCCTAGGGGTAAGTCCTTCATGGAAAAACAAACCTAGTTTTCTAATGTGAGCAACAATAGCCACACTACTGAGTCCTTCAAGTATGAAAAGTAATTAGTGGATACATGACATAGAACCCTGACTACTCATGAACATGGTCCATTCAGGTTATAAATGGAAGGATGGTCAATTTTATGTGCCAATTTGGGTAGGTCATGGTACCCAGTTTTTGGTCAAACAACAATCTAGATGTTTTTGTGAAGGTATTTTTTGATATGATTAACATTTAAATCAGTAGGCTCTGAGTAAAGCAGATTGTCCTCCGTGTGGGTGGGCCTCATCCAATCAATTAAAGACCTTAAGAGAAAAGGCTGCAGTCCTCAGAGGAAGAAGGGCTTCTGCTTCCAGACCGCCTTTTGACTCAAGATGCAATAGCAACTCTTGCCTGGCCTCCAGTCTGCCCACGTTCCCTGTAGATTTCAGACATACCTGCCCCCATATCTCTCTCTCACACACACACACACACACACACACACACACACACACACACACACACACACACACCCCTTACTGATCCTGTTTCTGTGGAGATCCCTAATACAAATGTCTTAACATACAGTTGTTTCCAGAGTGAAAGGAACTCTGGAATAGCTTTGTCCCGCATCTACTGTATTTTGTGTCAGAAAAGTAAACTGCATGCTTGTTCGACCATCAAGGTCAATGCCCCTCCTGGGCACTGCTCCCTGCCAAAGCGAACTACATGGGGCATAAGGAATGTGTCATAAGAATTCTAATATCCATGGAACTCTGCTCAACATTAGGTAACAACCTAAATGGGAAAAGAATTTGAAAAAGAATGGATCTACGTGTATGTACAACTAAATCACTCTGCTGTACACCTGAAACTAACACAACATTGTTAATTAACTACACTCCAATATAAAATAAAAATTTTTTAAAAAGTCTAATACCCATAATTAACATACCTCTCACCAAATATCATTATGATCGTGACCCCAGGAGAAATCCAACAAAACTGAATAATAATCATGTGACCAAATTTGAACTTACTCTTCTTTATTTTTTTATTTTTTATTTTTTTTGTGGAACACGGGCCTCTCACTGTTGTGGCCTCTCCCGTTGAGGAGCTCAGGCTCCAGACGCGCAGGCTCAGCGGACATGGCTCACGGGCCTGGCCGCTCCGCGGCATGTGGGATCTTCCCGGACCGGGGCACGAACCCGCGTCCCCTGCATCGGCAGGCGGACTCTCAACCACTGCGCCACCAGGGAAGCCCTGAGCAAGGTTTATTTATTATTATTATTGGGGTTTTTTTGTGGTACGTGGGCCTCTCGCTGCTGTGGCCTCTCCCGTTGCGGAGCACAGGCTCCAGACGCGCAGGCTCAGCGGCCATGGCTCACAGGCCCAGCCGCTCAGCGGCACGTGGGATCTTCCCAGACCGGGGCACGAACCTGCGTCCCCTGCATCGGCAGGCAGACTCTCAACCACTGCGCCGCCAGGGAAGCCCCTTTCTCTTCTTTAAATTATTTGACTCAAAGGTTCCCCAAAGGTCTCTCTTTCAGAAACAACTTCCCAAAGTGATCCTCTGATTCATTCTCTCTAGGTCAGCTTTCTATCTCAACTATTACAAGGTCGGAGTTTCTTCAAGAGAACCTGTAATTATTCAGTCAGACACCTGTTTCAAGACAGAGAGTGGGCTAAAGTTCAAGCAGTGTTTTTGTGCCAAAAAACACAGCTTCTCCACTCAGTTTGATTTCAAGAGGATAAGTGTTCGTTAGAAGTCTCAGGAACTGAATGGGAGGTGAGAAGATGAAGGAAAAGAGGACTGCAGGCCAAAGGAATCCAAAAACAGGGAGAGGGAGGTAGATGACAGAGGAGTTTCCTGCAGCAGGCCCCCAAATGATTCTGGCTCTCGTGGTGTGAAGGCTGGAAAGTTCGTGTATTTATATAATAAAGAGCCAATCCACTATGCATAAGAAAAAAAGTCAGGTTTTATCACTGTTTTTAAATACTGGCATTTAAGAGAATTTAAGGGAAGCACAAAGTTCATTAGCACGACTTACCTCGAAGTGGTAGCTCCTCCAATCAACAACGGAATCTTTATAGCTAATCTCTCCATTTCCTTAGCAACGAAAATCATTTCATCCAGGGAAGGAGTGATTAGTCCTGACAGGCCAATTATATCTATTATTTAAAAAAAGAGAAAAAAGGACAGTGAGAAGGAGGATGAGAGGAAAAGCATGAAGACTCATTTTCATAACTTTGTAATAAAGACCACAAGACAGAAGATAAATTCCCAATTTCTAATTCTGAGGCTTCTTCTCTGACTGGGGGTTTTCAATTTATTGTTTGCTTTCAGGAGTAAACATGATTTGCAACTTCAAGTTGCAATAACATGCTTGCCACAGATTCGGGAAGCCACGCAATTGTTAGTTCATGATCTCCCAGACTCAACGTGTCACAGTGTCAGAAGAAACATAAAAGCAACTACACACAGAGGAAAAAAATCGAATAAAACTGTTCTCTTTTAAGAAGCCTGTCCCCATTCCCCTTCCTCATAGCTAGAAAGGAGTTTCACGGTTACCTGCTCACCCCTTCGACCTCCATTATAAACGGCAATGACAGCACCCCGGGCAGAGCTGGCACTTGAATGTCTGAATGTCCCACCATCCCACATGGGCTGGGGCATGACTGTTCACCGAGAGACGGACAATGGGAGGAAATGATAGTCACTGAAATGCCCAGAAGCACAGCTGCACGGTACCTGCTTTGTGGTCAAAAGCAGCTTTCAGTATCTTGTCACATGGCGTCATGACTCCCAAGTCAATAACTCTGGGGCACAGAAATGAGATGTGAGAAAATTAATGAGAACCCATTGGCGAAAAAGCTAGACAAACACTTTTATTTAGCCATTAAATACTGCTCTAACATAAACTGGAATCACACTGAAAAGCTCACTGAATATCAACCACCAACTCAACGACGACTGCCATTTATTAGGAACTGACCACGGGTCAGGGACCATGCTGAGCTTTTTTAAACACCTTTGCCGACTTAATCCACAGAGCATCTAATCCACCTATTTAAAGTAGACAATTCAATAATTTTTGGTAGAGGACACTATTATTTCCTAAGCTCTGGTAAAAGATATATAACACATAATTTGCCATTTTAACCTAAGTACAATTCAGCATCACTAATCAGTCAGTCGTAATGTTGTGCAACCATCACCAGCATTTATTTTCAAAACTCTTTCATCGCCCCTAAAGAAACTCTGCAATCCCTCAGCAACAATCCCCGATCGGCCCACCCCAGCCCCTGGTAACCTCTACTCTACTTTCTGTCTCTATGAATTTGCCTAGTCTGGATATTTATACAAGTGGAATCATACATTATTTGTCCTTTTGTGTCTGGCTTATATCACTTAGCATAATGACTTCAGGGTTGCTCCATGTCGTAGCCTGTGTCAGAACTTCATTCCTTTTTAAGGCTGAATAATATTCCATTGTATGAATGTGCCACATGGTGTTTATTCATCCATCTGTCAATGGACACCTGGGTTGTTTCCACTATGCTAAGCCTTCTGTATAAACAATCTTGTTTAACCCTCACAGGAACTCTACGTGGAAGCACTACCATGGGACCCATTTTCTGTGGTTTGTTTTCATATTTTACTTCATGCATTTATCCAAATATATACACTGGATGGATTATTACAAATGGCATTATTGCATTAAAGAATATAAATATTTTTACGATGCTTGATTCATATTTTAAACTCGATTTTGAGGCAGGTTTTACCAATTAATACTCTTTTTTTTTAATTCTTCTTTTTAAACAAATGGCATTATTGCATTAAAGAATATAAATATTTTTACGATGCTTGATTCATATTTTAAACTCGATTTTGAGGCAGGTTTTACCAATTAATACACTTTTTTTTTAATTCTTCTTTTTAAAAATTAATTAATTTATTTATTTATTTTTGGCTGTTTTGGGTCTTCGTTTCTGGGCAAGGGCCTTCTCTAGTTGCGGCGAGCGGGGGCCACTCTTCACCGCGGTGCGCAGGCCTCTCACTATCGCGGCCTCTCTTGCTGCGGAGCACAGGCTCCAGATGCGCAGGCTCAGTAGTTGTGGCTCACGGGCCCAGTTGCTCCGTGGCATGTGGGATCTTCCCAGACCAGGGCTCGAACCTGTGTCCCCTGCATTGGCAGGCAGACTCTCAACCACTGCGCCACCAGGGAAGCCCTAAAATTCTTGAAAACATGATTTTTACATTTTAATGGGGAAGGGCCCAGAGAAGTGTGGGCCCAGAAGTTAAGCATCTTGTCCAGTCAAACAACTAATCAGTAGCAGAGCTGAGGTTTGAACCAGGATCTGACACCAAAATCCATCTTCTTAGCCATGTAGACCAATAAAGATGCTGGGTAAGTTCACTCAATAAATATCCACTGAAAAGTATACCCTACATGGAAGCCAACAAGGAGGATAAGCAAGAAGAGGTCAGTTCCTGCACATGAAAAGCTGACGAGAAGGAATCTGGTGACTTAAGTCGAGGGAGAGGGAGACTGAATCAGAGAGCAGGTAACCACGAGAGATGGAGTGAGACTCAAAGGAAGAGCTGACCCTGGGTGGGCACAGGAGAAGGGGGATGCAACTGGGCACAGGAAGCCTGGAGCCTGTTATGCTCAGAGGACAGAGCAACACCAAGGAACTGTAACTCAGGGAGGAGACAGCTTTCTGGAACTCGGAGAAAATGGGACTTCTGCCCTTGAAAATGTTCTATAAACTACTCTTCTATTCTAGATTTAGAGAGTACACGGAATGTCATTTTGACAATTTAATTTGATCATAAGTATTTGTTATAAAGATGTTTAAAAAATTACAGTACGCGTTTTCACTTGCTTCCTAATGTCAACAATTCTTAAAACTAAACAGGCAAAATAATTTTAAATTAAAAAAAATCAATACTTAAGAACTATTACTACCTGACATCATGTCAGCTGCTAACAGGTGAGTGTAGTTGGACACCAGGGGCAGGAAGGAGCCTTGCTTCTCACTATATAGCTTCTCATACTGTTAGATTTTTTAGCTTGTTGCCATATTACTTAAATTAAAAAAAAAATAAACTAGCACATATGGAATCCTCAGTAAATACACAATTTCAAATCAATGCTCACTCTATTCAGGTCTGTTAGCACTAAGCCGGGAGAGAACAAATGCTGTAGGTGCTGATGATGGGGCGCTGCAGGTTATAACAGGGGCGAGGTGGAACCCCTTTTTTTTTTTTTTTTAGCACATTGCACTCAGTCTGGCAACTAGATTTGTTAAACTGTGACTAAATACAGCCTATAAAACTAAGCAAAATAGCATATTGCTTTCATATCAAGACAAAGAGGCATGTATTTCAAAGCTGACTGCTTTCAGCATTGCATATATTTAAAAAATTCAATTAAAAATCATCAGTATGATGGCAAGAATCATCTTGCTCGCAATTCTTTTTCTTGTTTTAGGTACTGTATCGTTCAGGAACATTGTGTGATGCTTGCTTTTGTTTGAGGAAAAGTAAGGAGACCTCGTGGCCAGACAGAAATGGAGGAAGGAGAAAGCTGTAGGGAGTAAGGTCAGAGGGGGAGAAGACGGCATCTTTTTTTTTTTTAATTTTTATTATTTACTTCTTTTTTATTTTTGGCCGCGTTGGGTCTTCGTTGCTGAGTGCGGGCTTTCTCTAGGTGCAGCGAGCAGAAGGCTACTCTTTGTTGCAGTGCGTGGGCTTCTCATTGCAGTGACTTCTCTTGTTGCAGAGCACAGGCTCTAGGCGTGCAGGCTTCAGTAGTTGTGGCATGTGGGCTCAGTAGTTCTGGTTCACGGGCTCTAGAGCGCAGGTTCAGTAGTTGTGGCCCACAGGCTTAGTTGCTCCGCAGCATGTGGGATCTTCCTGGACAGGGCTCGAACCTGTGTCCCCTGCACTGGCAGGCAGATTCTTAACCACTGCACCACCAGGCAAGCCCCATAGAGGGCATCTTAATGGCAGCAATTAGTTCGATTTTCAAAATATTGTTTCTTTAGCTATCCAAATGGAGGCCTTAGGTAGTCGTCTGGATAGGTAAGTCTGGAGTCCAGGTTTCAGATCCATGCTGGGGATAAAACTTGGGACTTGATAGCATATTAGGTGGTGTTAAAAAGTCCTCAGACTGTGTATAAAAGATGTAGAAAAATAAATTGCCAAAAGCAGATGGAGAGTGGGGAGAAAGGGGGGAGGGAAGGCGGGGAAAGAGGAGGGGAAGGGGAGGGGAGATGAAAGGGAGAGGAGCAAGAAAAAAAAAAGTCATGAGACTGAATGAGATGATCTAAGACTCTCTGACCAGACCTACTTTAACCCGATCTGACTTTTATCAAGATCCCAGGTGGTCAGAAGGCACATTACAGTCCAAGAAGCACTAAACTAGGTAGTGAGGACAGACAGAGAAGAGGTCCCAGGGCTGAGCCTCGGAGCACTCCCCTGTTCAGGGGTCGCACAGAGGAGGAGAAATCAGCAAGAGAGTGACAACCGGCAGTCAGGCAGGTAAGAAGAGGTCTGGAAACAGTGAGCCAGGGGTCTGGGGTACAAGTTCAACTTCCAACGTATTAGGCTGCCTTAAGAGGTCTTGCTGGGAGACAGTCAAATATATACTGTTTAGAGGAGCACTTCCCAACGTTTTCCACGCACAGAAAGTAGTATTTATGGCACTGGGATACAGGAAGGAGGCTGCTCACCACCAGAAGAAGGGGATCAGTTTCTGAGCATGTGTGGTTGAGAAATCGGTTTCTGAGCACATGCGAGTTCATTAGAATATGAATTCTAATTCATATTCTGAATTAGAATATGGAGTGACAAGTGCCACAGAGGAGGCATTTACAGTGTGCTGTGGGAGACCATCTAATCTCGGTAACAACTAGAAGCACCCCAGGAGGGTGATTCCAGCTGCATTTTGAAAAAATAAGTAGGTATTAGCTAGATGAAGGAAAACAGAGGGCCACCCAGGCAGAAACTAGTACTATGAAGGTCCAGAATCACAAACAACTGGCCCTGGGGAACCCTGGTTGAAGGAAAGGATCTGAAGCCTGGGTCAATCCCATCCCTGTCTTCCGTGGCAGCCGCCATTCTTCCAACCATCTCTTCCCATTTTCTCTCCCCTTTACTACAACTCCCTGTGTCCCCCACATAGCTCTCCACCTCCCTTGGCTTTCCCTTGGTTTCCCTTCTGCACTCTGAGCTACAGCCTGTGACTGTAGACCTCTTATACACATTCTTATATTTTGCCACATGAGAGATTAAAGAAAATAAAAATGATGTTATGGAAAATTTTGTATTTTATAATCATCTTTCTAAAGTGCTTATAAGAGAGCTGTAAACGCAAGCATTGAATTTGGGTTTCTAATACAGAAAAAAATGTAAGCTGCACTAAATGCCTTAGCAAAGGCATCCAATACTATTTAAGAATTCATACAATTTAGAAAATAAATATTGTAACATATAAAGCCGCTTTTACCCTCCAGAAGGAATTTAAATGGAATATAAAGCTAGCTTTGCATCTGCATCCACTTAGGGTGCCTCATATTTGCTGTCATGTGAAATGAAGTTAAAGGTGGCAGCTTCTTCTGCTCCTGCAATTCACAGGTACCACCACTAGATGGGAGTACCATACCAGTCTGCAGCCCCAACTAAGGTTTCCAAGCTGTGGTTAAGAAAGATAAATAGATAAAGCAGGAGTGATACATGCATACGATAGAACCATAAGAAGCCATAAGAAAGAAGGAAATCCTGCTATTATGACATGGATGGACTATGAGGGCATTATGCTAAGTGAAATAAATCAGACAGAGAGAGAAAAATACTGTATGATATGCTTACACGAGGAATCTAAAAAAGCTGAACTCATAGAAACAGAGAGTAGGACAGGTGTTACCAGGGGCTGAGGGGTGGGGAAATGGGGAGATGCTGGCCAAGGGTACAAACTTCCAGTTAGAAGATGAACAAGTTCTAGGGATATAATACACAGCACTGTGAATGGAGTTAATAATACTGTATGATATACTTGAGAGTGTTAAGAAAGTAGATCTTAATGTGCTCACCACAAACAAGAAATGGTAATTATGTGATGTGATGGAGGTGTTAGCTAACACTATGGTGGTGATCATACTGCAATATATAAGTGTATCAAATCAAACCGTTTTACACCTTAAACAATGTTATATGTCAATTATATCTCAATTAAGCTGGAAAACAACAAGACAGACAGACACACACACAGTTGAAAGCCTCCGAATAATTATAAAGAGAGCATGTTGAGGTGCTAGGAGAAGTCTCTAGTGAGCCCTTGACTTAGATACAGTCGTTTTCCTCACTCAGCTGAAAGCTCTAACATTATACAGTTTCAAAGTGTCCCCTTCTTAGCCATATATTGCGTATTATTTACCCATACTAGACAATTATATTAAGAACCACTGGTTAAAATGAAAATATGCCTCATTATCTGTTTCATCAGATCCATATTTTTTAAAGCACTAGATGTATATCTAATTTTAACATTTCTGTTAATATATCCTACTTTTTCTTACCCAGTTAAACAGTGTGCATTATCTGTTAAATAGGAGAAGTCCACATGTGTCTTTTTATATAATTATTATTAAAGAGTATATCTAAAATCAACTTTCATGTAATCAAATATCTGATCAAAAATGTTTTTAAATATTCTAAATTATTTCTTCAGAGGAATTTAACTAGAATATTAATATTATACATTACAGTTAAAGTTGTTTATAACTGGAATAAATACTGGAAGCTAAACTGACATAACATAGAATCCCGACTTTTGGATTCAGAAGCCCTGAGTACAGCCTGCCACTTGCTAGCTGTGTAAAATGAGAAATACAATAACTGAGGCAGGCAAAGCAGGATCAAAACCATAAAAAGAGTGAACAAAAAGAAAGAAAGAAAGAAAGAAAGAAAGAGAGGGAGGGAGGGAGGGAGGAAGGAAGGAAGGAATCAGGAAAAGAGTACCAAAAAACAAAGAAAAAGAAAAATCAGTTGTATAAAAGCACTATTTAAATTGTGAAGCAGAAAACAAATGTTAGGTATTAATAAACTCTTGGTGGACACATCCCCAGATCTATTTAAATTCTCAAATCTGCAAATTCTATTGCATCATCCCCACTAAAAATGTGTTTTCTGTCTAGACAGAACTATCACTTTCAGTCCTCTTTACTTCTTTTTTCCCCCACAAAGAACATGTCTTTTCATGAGATTTACTGCATCAACGACAAAGAACCAGGAATGAGAAAGGTGCATTAATATCTGGTACTGGATGGTTTGCTAGACTCACTCACTAGCTGGGTGATTCACCCAGGCATCAGCTGGAACATGGATACCCAACAAAAGCATACATTTAACTACATAAAGCAGCTATCAGGGGCACCTGTCTACTAGGTGACGTCATAACATTAAACCCACCAGTGCCAAGAGTCTATGTGTTATAAGACATAAGACCCAAAGGGGTGTTTGACTTGATAGAAAATGTTTGCACATTAACTTATTTTTTTTTTGCAAAAAGAATAAAATTTCATCAGAAGATGTTACTCCAGATAAGTAGCCCCCAGTGCACAAGCCAGAGGAACTGGGTATGCTGGAGGAAAGCCTCAGGTTTAATAAGCCGCTTTCACTGTTGACATTGGGCTCCAGTAGCACCCTGGAGAAATGTCACAGTTTTCCCTGGCCTCTTTTTTTTTTGACTGCTTTGGGTCTTGGTTGCTGCACGTGGGCTTTCTCTAGGTGCGGCGAGCGGGGGCTACTCTTCGTTGCGGTGAGCAGGGTTCTCATTGCAGTGGCTTCTCTTGCTGCGGAGCACGGGCTCTAGGCGTGTGGGTTTCAGCAGTTGTGGCTCACCGGCTCTAGAGCACAGGTTCAGTAGTTGTGGCGCACGGGCTTAGTTGCTCCGTGGCATGTAGGATCTTCCAGGACCAGGGATCAAACCCGTGTCCCCTGCATTGGCAGGCGGATTCTTAACCACTGCGCCACCAGGGAAGTCCCTTAAAATGTTTTAACTGGAGGAAAAAATATTCCTGGTATGATTCTCTCAGCTACTTGTCCATTTTTCATAATAAAAAATGATATCATTTTTTATATATCATATAAATGATATATATGACATGACATGACAATGACATGTCATTATATGACATGACAATGATATCTCAAGAATTGCTGTAAAGAGTTTGCCTACAAATTGCCTTTTCAATAGTTCTTGTCCCACTATCACCACTGAATATGTTCCTGGCTTTTCAGCCTGATAAACAGTAAAGTTCTTGAATGGCGAAAAGTCAACTAAATCACTTTGGTGTCTGATACAATGCATGGTATGTAGTAGATGATCTATAAACGTTTATCAGCGTAACTGAATTTGAACTAATTATGATGAATGCAAATAGAAACCAACAACATAGGGTTTGAAAAGATGAGACAACAGAAGAAATGTCAGAGATTTTAGGAAGCAAATACCTCATCCAAATACTTATTCCTCGTCCAAATACTTATCCTATAGGTAAAATCTCATTATAACAACCTCCACTGTATCTCCAGTATTTTTATCTTAAAAAAAAAGTTAATACATTCCAAGAACAATACTCCTCATTTCCAGGACCAGGAGAGAATGCTAAGTCTTTGACAGTGAGCAGGCAGCCAAACGGAAGACAGTCAGAGCGAAGAAGGTGCCGCCCTGACACTGCTCCTCCACCTCCAGTCTTTCTGAGGGGTTCTTAGCTGCATTTAATTAGCCTTGAACGCAGACATGGATAAACATTTTGAGAGTAGGCAGGGGGCTTAGAGGGCAGTTTTATCTGACAGTGGGCAAGGACAACTCCAAGGGGGCCCGGCTGTAGCTGCAGTCAAGTCTCTCTTCTCTACAGAGAAAAACGCACCCTGGAAAGAAGTCCATGACTCAAAGAGACTGTTGGTTGGACATAGACCAGAAAAGACATTAGTTATATTAGGCTTTTCATTACAAAGAATATGTTGAAATCTGAGCAAAACATGCTCTTACTGTGGGTCATGAGCTCTCACATAAATTTGCTCTGAATAATCATTCAACTATAATAAAAGATATAAGAAAGGGATTTTACTTGTATACAACATTCAAAAACTAGCTTCATCAACACCAGGAGGCATGCCTGGTTCTGTTCCAAGCAAAGCAAAAAGAACTGTACAGTCAAAGCCTTCTTATAAAACTCCATTTAGCCAAGGTCTTAATAAGATCTTGGCTCTAAAAATCTGGCAGTTCATTGAGAGGAAAAGGGAAATATGCTCAATGTCATGGGCCATGGGGTGGGACCCAATGTTCTAGCCTCTGGCCAGAGGTCAAATCCCCAGAGGCCTCTTGTTGTTTTGACACTGCTTGAATAGTTTTTTCTATTCTTTTTGTCTTTACTGAACATACAACATTAAATAATTACTAACTTCCTTCACCTGAAAAGGTAAGTTCAATGTAGAAAATTTGAAAACACAGTGAAGAAAAAGAAATTAAAAATAACCTCTAGGGCTTCCCTGGTGGCGCAGTGGTTGAGAGTCTGCCTACCGATGCAGGGGACGCGGGTTCGTGCCCCCGTCCGGAAGATCCCGCATGCCACGGAGCGGCTGGGCCCGTGAGCCATGGCCACTGAGCCTGCGCATCCGGAGCCTGTGCTCCGCAGAGGGAGAGGCCGCAACAGTGAGGCCCTTGTACCACACACACAAAAAAAACCCTCTAACATCTACTGCCCTACCCTGCCCTTCGCACCCAGTAAAGAATTACCCTGTTAATGCTTTTACTTTAAATAAGAAAGGGGGTGAAAACAACGGGTCTTAACTCACCTGAAATTATTGCAGGCAAGGACTACTCCAACTATGTTCTTGCCAATGTCGTGCACGTCGCCTTTAACGGTAGCCAGCACAATTGTACCTTGGTAAGGGTCCTGGAGAGGAAGCCAAGCAGCTAAGCATCGCTGTGGTCACTTCAGAGAAGATCACCCAGTTCTCTAAAGCCAGACAGGTGTCAGCACAGAAAGCAATTCAATACAACTAAGGCAACCTCAAAGATGGACCCAGGGGACTTCCCTGGTGGTCCAGTGGTTAGGACTCCAGACTTCCAGTACGTGGGCTTTCTCTAGGTGCGGCGAGCGGGGGCTACTCTTCGTTGCGGTGAGCAGGGTTCTCATTGCAGTGGCTTCTCTTGCTGCGGAGCACGGGCTCTAGGCGTGTGGGTTTCAGCAGTTGTGGCTCACCGGCTCTAGAGCACAGGTTCAGTAGTTGTGGCGCACGGGCTTAGTTGCTCCGTGGCATGTAGGATCTTCCAGGACCAGGGATCAAACCCGTGTCCCCTGCATTGGCAGGCGGATTCTTAACCACTGCGCCACCAGGGAAGTCCCTTAAAATGTTTTAACTGGAGGAAAAAATATTCCTGGTATGATTCTCTCAGCTACTTGTCCATTTTTCATAATAAAAAATGATATCATTTTTTATATATCATATAAATGATATATATGACATGACATGACAATGACATGTCATTATATGACATGACAATGATATCTCAAGAATTGCTGTAAAGAGTTTGCCTACAAATTGCCTTTTCAATAGTTCTTGTCCCACTATCACCACTGAATATGTTCCTGGCTTTTCAGCCTGATAAACAGTAAAGTTCTTGAATGGCGAAAAGTCAACTAAATCACTTTGGTGTCTGATACAATGCATGGTATGTAGTAGATGATCTATAAACGTTTATCAGCGTAACTGAATTTGAACTAATTATGATGAATGCAAATAGAAACCAACAACATAGGGTTTGAAAAGATGAGACAACAGAAGAAATGTCAGAGATTTTAGGAAGCAAATACCTCATCCAAATACTTATTCCTCGTCCAAATACTTATCCTATAGGTAAAATCTCATTATAACAACCTCCACTGTATCTCCAGTATTTTTATCTTAAAAAAAAAGTTAATACATTCCAAGAACAATACTCCTCATTTCCAGGACCAGGAGAGAATGCTAAGTCTTTGACAGTGAGCAGGCAGCCAAACGGAAGACAGTCAGAGCGAAGAAGGTGCCGCCCTGACACTGCTCCTCCACCTCCAGTCTTTCTGAGGGGTTCTTAGCTGCATTTAATTAGCCTTGAACGCAGACATGGATAAACATTTTGAGAGTAGGCAGGGGGCTTAGAGGGCAGTTTTATCTGACAGTGGGCAAGGACAACTCCAAGGGGGCCCGGCTGTAGCTGCAGTCAAGTCTCTCTTCTCTACAGAGAAAAACGCACCCTGGAAAGAAGTCCATGACTCAAAGAGACTGTTGGTTGGACATAGACCAGAAAAGACATTAGTTATATTAGGCTTTTCATTACAAAGAATATGTTGAAATCTGAGCAAAACATGCTCTTACTGTGGGTCATGAGCTCTCACATAAATTTGCTCTGAATAATCATTCAACTATAATAAAAGATATAAGAAAGGGATTTTACTTGTATACAACATTCAAAAACTAGCTTCATCAACACCAGGAGGCATGCCTGGTTCTGTTCCAAGCAAAGCAAAAAGAACTGTACAGTCAAAGCCTTCTTATAAAACTCCATTTAGCCAAGGTCTTAATAAGATCTTGGCTCTAAAAATCTGGCAGTTCATTGAGAGGAAAAGGGAAATATGCTCAATGTCATGGGCCATGGGGTGGGACCCAATGTTCTAGCCTCTGGCCAGAGGTCAAATCCCCAGAGGCCTCTTGTTGTTTTGACACTGCTTGAATAGTTTTTTCTATTCTTTTTGTCTTTACTGAACATACAACATTAAATAATTACTAACTTCCTTCACCTGAAAAGGTAAGTTCAATGTAGAAAATTTGAAAACACAGTGAAGAAAAAGAAATTAAAAATAACCTCTAGGGCTTCCCTGGTGGCGCAGTGGTTGAGAGTCTGCCTGCCGATGCAGGGGACGCGGGTTCGTGCCCCCGTCCGGAAGATCCCGCATGCCACGGAGCGGCTGGGCCCGTGAGCCATGGCCACTGAGCCTGCGCATCCGGAGCCTGTGCTCCGCAGAGGGAGAGGCCGCAACAGTGAGGCCCTTGTACCACACACACAAAAAAAACCCTCTAACATCTACTGCCCTACCCTGCCCTTCGCACCCAGTAAAGAATTACCCTGTTAATGCTTTTACTTTAAATAAGAAAGGGGGTGAAAACAACGGGTCTTAACTCACCTGAAATTATTGCAGGCAAGGACTACTCCAACTATGTTCTTGCCAATGTCGTGCACGTCGCCTTTAACGGTAGCCAGCACAATTGTACCTTGGTAAGGGTCCTGGAGAGGAAGCCAAGCAGCTAAGCATCGCTGTGGTCACTTCAGAGAAGATCACCCAGTTCTCTAAAGCCAGACAGGTGTCAGCACAGAAAGCAATTCAATACAACTAAGGCAACCTCAAAGATGGACCCAGGGGACTTCCCTGGTGGTCCAGTGGTTAGGACTCCAGACTTCCAGTGCAGGGGGTGTGGGTTTGATCCCTGGTCGGGGAACTAGGATCCCACATGCTGCATGGCATGGCCAAAAAAAAAAAAAATGATGGACCCAGAAGCTAAGTCCCGTGCTCTGTGAGAAGGCGGCTGTAAGCCCCAGCAGCTCGAAGGAGGCCCGCCCAGCTGGTTAGCTCAGGGGGCTTCAACCAAGATCATGCATTCCATCACCTCAAAGGACAGTTTAAGTTCAAATACAAAACAGTCCCATCGCTGAAGATCATATCCTTAACCCCCAAAACCTGGCTGATAAATGTTTGCTGTTAGCAGTAAAGGGAGAGGGAGGAGCTGGTGAATTGCACGTGTCCTGTCAGAATGGGAAGGACCACAGCAGCCCAGGGCAGGGGCTTCAACACTGCTGCTCTACACTGTCAGCATTCCCTCCCTCAGGAAAAGGGAGGGAGGGAGGGAGAGAGGGAGGAGGGAGTGAGGGAGGGAGGGAAGGGGGAG
>NC_041233.1:7149528-7151227 GCF_002837175.3 Physeter macrocephalus | reverse complement strand
GGATCAAACGCGTGTCCCCTGCATTGGCAGGCGGATTCTTAACCACTGCGCCACCAGGGAAGTCCCTTAAAATGTTTTAACTGGAGGAAAAAACATTCCTGGTATGATTCTCTCAGCTACTTGTCCATTTTTCATAATAAAAAATGATATCATTTTCTATATATCATATAAATGATATATATGACATGACATGACAATGACATGTCATTATATGACATGACAATGATATCTCAAGAATTGCTGTAAAGAGTTTGCCTACAAATTGCCTTTTCAATAGTTCTTGTCCCACTATCACCACTGAATATGTTCCTGGCTTTTCAGCCTGATAAACAGTAAAGTTCTTGAATGGCGAAAAGTCAACTAAATCACTTTGGTGTCTGATACAATGCATGGTATGTAGTAGATGATCTATAAACGTTTATCAGCGTAACTGAATTTGAACTAATTATGATGAATGCAAATAGAAACCAACAACATAGGGTTTGAAAAGATGAGACAACAGAAGAAATGTCAGAGATTTTAGGAAGCAAATACCTCATCCAAATACTTATTCCTCGTCCAAATACTTATCCTATAGGTAAAATCTCATTATAACAACCTCCACTGTATCTCCAGTATTTTTATCTTAAAAAAAAAGTTAATACATTCCAAGAACAATACTCCTCATTTCCAGGACCAGGAGAGAATGCTAAGTCTTTGACAGTGAGCAGGCAGCCAAACGGAAGACAGTCAGAGCGAAGAAGGTGCCGCCCTGACACTGCTCCTCCACCTCCAGTCTTTCTGAGGGGTTCTTAGCTGCATTTAATTAGCCTTGAACGCAGACATGGATAAACATTTTGAGAGTAGGCAGGGGGCTTAGAGGGCAGTTTTATCTGACAGTGGGCAAGGACAACTCCAAGGGGGCCCGGCTGTAGCTGCAGTCAAGTCTCTCTTCTCTACAGAGAAAAACGCACCCTGGAAAGAAGTCCATGACTCAAAGAGACTGTTGGTTGGACATAGACCAGAAAAGACATTAGTTATATTAGGCTTTTCATTACAAAGAATATGTTGAAATCTGAGCAAAACATGCTCTTACTGTGGGTCATGAGCTCTCACATAAATTTGCTCTGAATAATCATTCAACTATAATAAAAGATATAAGAAAGGGATTTTACTTGTATACAACATTCAAAAACTAGCTTCATCAACACCAGGAGGCATGCCTGGTTCTGTTCCAAGCAAAGCAAAAAGAACTGTACAGTCAAAGCCTTCTTATAAAACTCCATTTAGCCAAGGTCTTAATAAGATCTTGGCTCTAAAAATCTGGCAGTTCATTGAGAGGAAAAGGGAAATATGCTCAATGTCATGGGCCATGGGGTGGGACCCAATGTTCTAGCCTCTGGCCAGAGGTCAAATCCCCAGAGGCCTCTTGTTGTTTTGACACTGCTTGAATAGTTTTTTCTATTCTTTTTGTCTTTACTGAACATACAACATTAAATAATTACTAACTTCCTTCACCTGAAAAGGTAAGTTCAATGTAGAAAATTTGAAAACACAGTGAAGAAAAAGAAATTAAAAATAACCTCTAGGGCTTCCCTGGTGGCGCAGTGGTTGAGAGTCTGCCTACCGATGCAGGGGACGCGGGTTCGTGCCCCCGTCCGGAAGATCCCGCATGCCACGGAGCGGCTGGGCCCGTGAGCCATGGCCACTGAGCCTGCGC